>NW_024081764.1:298704-435292 GCF_003009895.1 Hyaena hyaena | reverse complement strand
TAAATAAAACATTAAAAAAAAAAAAGAAGGGATGCTGTATTTTATCAAATGCTTTTTCTGCATCTATCAACAGGTTCATATGGTTTTTATCTATTCTTTTGTTGATGTGATGGATCACAGTGATTGATTTGCGAATGTTGAACCAGTCCTGTAACCCAGGAATGAATCCCACTTGATCTTGGTGGATAATTCTTTTTATGTGCTGTTGGATTTCCTTGCAAGTATCTTGTTGAGGATTTTTGCATCCGTATTAATCAAGGATATTGGCCTATAGATTTCTTTTTTTGCTGGATCTCTGTCTGGCTTGGGAATCAGAGTGATGCTGGCTTCATAAAATGAGTCCAGGAGTTTTCCTTCGATTTCTATTTTTTGGAATAGCTTGAGAAGAATTGGTATTAATTCTGTTTTAAACATCTGGTAGAATTCCCTAGGGAAGCCATCAGGTCCAGGACTCTTATTTGTTGGGAGATTTTAGATAACTGATTCGATTTCTTCACTCGTTATTGGTCTGTTCAGGTTTTCTGTTTCTTCCCGTGTGAATTTTGGTAGTGAGTGTGTGTTTAGGAATTTGTCCATTTCTTCTAAGTTGTCTAATTTGTTGGCATATAATTTTTCACAGTATTCCCTGATAATTGCTTGTATTTCTGAGGGGTTGGTTGTAATAAGTCCATTTTCATTCATGATTTTGTCTATTTGGGTGATCTCTCTTTTCTTTTTGAGAACCCTGGCTAGGGGTTTGTCAATTTTGTTTATATTTTCAAAAAACCAACTCCTGGTTTCATTGATCTGTTCAATTGTTTCTTTGGTCTCTATGTTGTTTATTTCTGCTCTGAGTTTTACTATTTCTCTTCTTCTACTGGGTTTAGGGTGTTCTTGTTGCTCTGCCTCTAGTTC
This sequence comes from Hyaena hyaena, assembly GCF_003009895.1. NCBI lineage: Eukaryota > Metazoa > Chordata > Mammalia > Carnivora > Hyaenidae > Hyaena > Hyaena hyaena. The sequence goes on along the minus strand of NW_024081764.1, from coordinate 434,398 downwards.
CTTTAGGTGAGCTGTTAGATTTTGGACTTGCGCATTTTCTAATCTCTTGTAATAGGCCTGGAGAGCAATGTGCTTTCCTCTTAGGACTGCCTTTGCCGCATCCCATAGATTTTGAATTGTTGTGTTTTCATTTCCATTTGTTTCCATATATATATTTTTTAATTTCCTCTCTAATTGCCTGATTGGCCCATTCATTCTCTAGAAGGGTGTTCTTTAACCTCCATGTTTTTGGAGGTTTTCCAGACTTCTTCCTGTGATTGATTTCAAGTTTCAAAGCATTATGATCTGACAGTGTGCATGGTATGATCTCAATTCTTTTGTATTTATTGAGGGCTGCTTGATGTCCCAGTATGTGATCTATCTTGGAGAATGTGCCATGTGCACTTGAGAAGAAAATAAATTCCCTGGCCTCAGGATGTCAAGTTCTAAATATATACGTCAGATCCATCTGGTCCAATGTGTCTTTCAAGTCCATTATTTCTTTAGTGATTTCCTGTCTGGTTGACCTATCCATTGCTGTAAGCGGAATATTAAAATCCCCTGCTATTAGCACATTCTTATCTATAAGCTTGTTTCTGTTTGTGATTGTTTTAAATATTTGGGTGTTCCCATATTCAGTGCATAGGCATTTATGATTTTTATTCTTCCTGATGGATAGACCCTGTAATTATTATGTAATGCCCTTCTTCATCTCTTGTTATTGTCTTTAAAGTCCAGTTTTTCTCATATAAGTATAGCTACTCCAGCTTTCTTTTGATTTCCAGTAGCATGATATATTTTTCTCCTTATTTTTAATCTGAAGGTATCTTCCAGTCTAAGATGAGTTTCTGGTAGACAGCATATAGATGGATTTTTTTTTTTTTTATCCATTCTGCTACCCAATGACTTTTGATTGGAGCATTCAGCCCATTTACATTTAGTGTTATTATTGAAATATGTGGGTTTAGAGTCTTTGTGTCTTTTGTGGGGTTCATGTTTGTGGTGGTGTCTCTGGTATCTTTGTTCCTTGCAACATTTCCTTCAGAGCGTCCCTCTCAGGATTTCTTGTAGGGCTGGCTTAGTGGTGACAAATTCTTTCAATTTCTGTTTATTTGGAAAGACGTTTATCTCTCCCTCTATTTTGAATGACAGGCTTGCTGGATAGAGGATCCTGGCTGCATATTTTTACTGTTCATCACATTGAAGATCTCCTGCCATTCCTTTCTGGCCTGCCAAGTTTCAGTAGATAGTTCTGTCACCACTCTGATAGGTTTCCTTCTGATGTTAAGGTCTTTTCTCCCTAGCTGCTTTCAAAATTCTCTCTTTGTTCTTATATTTTGCCATTTTTACCATGATATACCGTGCTGAAGATCGATTCAAATTACATCTGAGGGGAGTCCTCTGAGCGTCTTGTATTTCAACGTTTACATCTTTCCCCGGGTTGGGGAAGTTCTCTGCTATAACTTGTTCCAGGAATCCTTCAGCACCTTTCCCTCATTCTTCCTCTTCTGATTCCTATGATACGGATATTGTTGCATTTGACCATATCGCTGAACTCTCGAACTCTTCTTTCCTGTTCCTGGATCAGTTTGTCTTTTTCTGTTTCCTCTTTTTCTATAATGGTGTCTTCTAAATCACTTATTCTCCTTTCTGCCTCTTCAATCCGTGCATTGGAGGTCTCTAATTTATTATGTATCTCATTTATCTCATTTTTTAATTCATCATGCCTATTTTTATTCTCCATGTTGTTTGTAGCCATAGCTTCTTTGATGTTCTCTATGCATTTTTCAAGTCCAGCTATTAATTTTATGATTATTGTTCTAATATCTTGTTCAGTTATGCTGCTTATATCTGTTTTGAGCAGGTCATTAGCTGTCAATTCGTCTTGGAATTTCTTTGGAGGAGAGCTCTTTCTTTTCGTCACTTTAGTTAGCTTTCTGTCTCTTGTTAGCTTTAAAGAGTTGTTATGCTCTCTGCACCTGTGAGCGCTGCTGTACCCAAGCAAAACTTTGACCGTCCAGGGCCTATCCTTTCAGAGAGTGTTTTTTGAATGGTATCTTTTGGTCTCTCTTGTTTAGACCTTGGTTATTTTATTTTCCTACTTGTAGTGATATTTGGGACTCTCCGCCATGTGTACTTTGGCTTGTTTCTTGAGGTAGCCCTGGAGAAGAAAACAGACCAACACACACACAGGGAACAGAGGCACACAAATGCACAGACAAATCCAACAAACATGCAAACCGAGAGGGAAAACGAAAAAGTTAAGTGAAAAGACGGAGGAGGGAAGGCGAATAATAGAAAATTAAAAAATACATAAAAAGGTCAAAAAGAAGAAAAGGAAAAAAGAAGACAACCGATGGACAAAGAACAGTTTAAAGCATATAACCGGATTTTCCAGCTACAATTAAATAGCCACGTGTATGCAGTGCTGGTTGAAGAACATAGAGAAAGAGAGACAGGGCAGGGATGAAGCAAAATTGGAAAGAGAATGAACAGGCAGAAGGGATAAGAAGCTTTTTTCAAAGAGCTAAAGGGTAGAATATGGTTGGATAGGTGAGAGAAGGACGCTGGTGGTATCCAGAGAAACTATATAGTCTAATTACTCCTAAGAGAAAGAGATGAAAAGGTTGGTTGGTGTAGAATTTACATCTACAGAACAGACTAAATGTGACTGTTTAAGCAAGCCAGTGACCAGAGTTAATCAGGTTAGTGTTCTGGGGGGCGGGGGAGGAGAAAAAAAAAGGGAGGAGGGCAGCTCTCAAGCAGGGATGGGCGTGGTGTGATCCATTGCATCAGGCGGGAGTTCTGCCTTGGGGGTTGTGGAGAGGAGAGTGGCAGCGCTCCAGTCCCTTCTTCAACCAAGCGCTGAACCTCGCTTTTTTGGGTGTGTAAACTCCCCGTGCCATGGGCGCAGCCAAAGTTGGTTGCGCTCTTTAACCCAGGCCAGGCCTAGTTTCCAAATCCCAGTCTGCACGCCCAACTGAAATTGCCTTAGACACAACCTCACAGGTGATCCCCTGGGGGCAATTCCAAGCCTCCTGCCTAGCCCTGGGGATGGATCCAGAATCGCTGCTCCCTTCTCTTCCCAGTCGAGTTGGTGAGCATGGGCAGGGGTCTGCCCGCGGGGCACGCTGGGCCCACTGGAGACAGGGAAACCAGGTCCCTCTGTCTCGTCACCCAAAACACGAACTCGCAGGCAAATCTCCCAGTTTTTAAGCTCTTCACCTTCCCTCTAGAGTTCCAGCCAGCCAGAAGTGTGGCGACCAGGTGCGCGCGCGCGGTTCCTCCAGGGGTCTGGCCAGCCAGGAGCACAATGGCGCGGTAGGTGCGCAGCTCCTCTAAGGGTCCAGCCAGCCAGGAGCACAAAGAAGTGGTCTGCGCACGTAGCCCCCCCAGGACGAGTTGGTGCCCGGGGACCTGGCACGCAGGGATTTGGCGCGCATGGTCCTTCTGTGCCTGGAACGGAGGTTTCCCAGCGACAGGGACTGTGTCTTGAGCGGTTTCAGACTCCCTCTTTCCCCCCTCTCACTCCCCGCAGAGGGAGATCGCCCCCATCTCTGGAGTCTCCGATCCCGGCCTGATTTTATCTTCCCCAGTTCACACTAATGTTAGAAGGCTTTCTCAGTGGATTCTGCGTCCTTTTTCTCCCAATCTCTTGTGTTCTGTAAGGTTTCCTATGGCTTTAGATTTTTCCGTGTGAGATATGGGGGCGAGTGCAATGTACGGAGCTCCCTACTTCTCCACCATCTTGCCCCCTCTCCCAAGTCTTAACAAATTTTTAAGGGATTTGGTATCGCACTAAGATCTTTGAGCACAAAACAATTAGGTAAGAAATAGCAGCTAAAAGAGAACTATGAAAAACTTCAGAAGCTTGTAAATTTAAAAACATGCTCCTAAATCACTCATAAAGGAATTATATTATTAATTAGAAAATATCTACAGCCAAACAATAGTGCTATGTAACAATTTCCTGTATAGTGAAATGCAATTAACACAGTACTGATAGTAAAAGGTATAACCCCAAATGATTATATGAGAAAAAGAAAAAAGGCTGAAAATTATTGAGCTAAGCATCTGTTTTAGAAAGTTAAAAAAAGAAAGAGAAAACAGCAAATTAAACCCAAAGAAAGATGAAGGGAGAAATAATAAAGATAAGCTAGAAGTTAATAAAATATAAAACCAACATACAATACAGAGGATTAAAACAAAAGCCAAAAGTTGGTTCTTTGCAAAGAGTAATGAAATTAACAAACCTCTAGCAAGATTGATCAAGATAAAAGGTAGAGAACATATGAATAAACAATATTAGGAAAGAAAAGGAGGAATTAATTACAGATGCCATAAACATTAATAAGATAAGAAGAGATTATGAAAAGCTTTGTGTTAATGAATAAGAAATTTTAGATGAAAATTAACTTGAACTCACCAAAATTAGCAAACATTTTAAAGTGAATAGAAGAGAGCATCCCCAACAGAATACAATGTGAGAGAAGAACTAAAGATAGAAATAGCAATGGCTTTGTGGGATACACTCACTGATGGATCCCAGAAATATTTACTGAAAAGAAGTCTGTGCTGCACTTTAGCCTAGCTAGTGTAAGGAAGACCAACTGTTGGGAATGATTACTGCTGAAGAGTATAGAGAATATTATCCCTAAAGACTTTCCAGCATAGTGGGAGGTTTAAGGCATGTGCATAATTGTGTAATGCAAGGAAATTAAAGTTCTCTGGTGGTTCACTGAAGAAACTGGTGAAGATGGGGCTTAGTTTATGATGGAATGCATCAGAATGAGGCTGAAGAACTGGAGAAGGTTGGAGGACCCTGCATGTGAAAGTGAAGAATGTGAACTTTAATCTGGACTTAATCTGGGCAAGCAGAAAACACTGAAGTTTTTAAACAGAGGGAAATGATTACCAGGATTTAAGATTTATGAAGCTAATATAGATATACATGTATGATGAATGGAATCTGGGGATGTTGAAAGATGAGACATGGCAGCAATATTGGAGGGTATTGCAGTAGTCAAAATAAACTATGGTACAGACTTAAATTAGGGGGTAGGGGCAGACACAGAGAAGAAGAATATTATAGAGAAGTATCAACAGACTTACTGATTAGATATTAGACACCCTAGGTAGAGGGAAGAGATCAGGGTACTCAGAATATTTCGCTTGAGCAAATAGGAATTAAATAAATTAACAACTTTTCATTCAGTAATTTGTTTTGAAGGAATGGTTGTGAATTTAATGAAATCTCTAATGAATTCTAATTTTTTAAATTTAGGTAGCATGTGACCTACGGGAGAATACAAAGGCTCGCTCAGATGCAAAGATGTGGTAAAAATGTCAACTGGATCTTGGCTAAGAAATCTCTAAAAGGGGCTTACCTGGGTGGCTCAGTCAGTTAAGCTTCTGACTTTGGCTCATATCATGATCTCAAGGTTCGTGGTTCGAGCCCCGCGTCAGGCTCTTTGCTGACAGCTCGGAACCTGGAGCCTGTCTTTGTATTCTGTGTCTCCCTCTCTCTCTGACCCTCCCCTGCTCATGCTGTCTCTATCTCTCTCTGAAAAATAAATATTAAAAAATTTAAATATTAAAAAATCTTCAAAAGGGCTGCCAAGCAACCAAAAAACAGTATGAAGGGTATACTCAAGTTCAAAAATATGTGAGAATGAGTAGGACTCTTAAATGTCTCCTTTAAATCCTCACTAGTCTACTGCACAGAATAGGGGAACCACAGAGTCAGAGATGCAGAATTAGGCAGCCACTGTCTTGAATGCTGTTTTAAGCTGGAAATGTTGGGTGTGGAGGAGCTTCAGCAAGCAAGGGTCCACACTATTACCATATAAAGACTTTGTGCTGTGTATTCACTGCCTCACTGGGCTTATTCCAGATGTCAGTGAAACAGGCCCTGCTGTGGACCGTAACAGCAGAACAAGAAGAAATGGCCTGATAAGAAAGTAACCCAGGAAGAAGCTTTGAGCGTGTGAGTTCAGCCTTCTTATTTTTCAGATTTCGAAACTGAAGTCCCAAAAGGGAACCTCTCACCCAAAGCCTGTAATTTTAGAGTGACTGATAAACAGGCCATCCAGGTGGGCTCTCTCCCATATCACATGCTGCCTCCAGTGAGGTAAAGATTCCTCTTGGAGCTTCATGAAAGTATATGGAACCTGGAAGACAGTACTCTGTGATGTAACCTTTTTAACTAGGCTGGGGATGATGCTGATACCTTTCCTTAGATCCCAGGATGGACTTCATTTTTACAGTTCTGAGGCTCAGAGTCAGTCATGAGCTCTACCTTGTGATAGAATGGCCTAGTCAGCACAGCAGCATATCCTTTAAGTGAAAAGCAAGGCAAGAGTTACTAAAAGGCTCTCAAGGTTTCCCAGAGAAACCATTAATACCCACCTTCTGTGATATGCAAATGACTCTTAGCAGAGTAACCCACTGCAAACTACAAGAACTTTATGGACGGGTACTGTGTCTCTACCTGCCTGACAGAGAATAGGTAAGCAGTAGATGTTAAATTAGCCTAATTATTAATTGATACTTTCTGGGAACAAAGCATTCCAAATAAGTGTACCATCATAAAGTAAAATCGTACCTCTATTTAGTAACTATTTTGAACGGAAAACTTTCCATAATGCATGACACTCTTATTTCTGTCTCTAAGATAATCCAACTTTTCTTTAATGATTTATGTTCACCAAATTGTATTTTATATAATTATGTACATTAATATATTTTAAAATATCATGATATAATATAGGAGGAAGATTGAAAGGTTTCAAACTGTGTATGTAATAAATAGCCCCAAACTCCTGCTTTGTTCATTTGATGGTTCGTGTCTTTCTTGTGCAAACTGGCTTTCAGCTGTCCCTTCTTGGTGCTCTTTTCTTTCCTCACCCAAGCGTCCCAGGAACCCCAATCTCAGGGACTAGAACATCTCTGTTGCATTTTGCAAGAGGTAGTACAGCTGTCCAAAAGGTACAATGGACAATTTGTAGGAGCCAGAGTAGGGTTACTCCCAACACAGGCAGTTGTGCCTCTGGGCCAGAGCAGCCCTCCCCAAGGCAGGAGGCCAACCACACACAGTGGTGAAGTTGAACTTAGCTCAAGAGAGAGATGATCTTCCCTTGAAGAACACAAACCATGTTTTTGTGGTTTGTTTATTTTGGGGGGTTTTGATGTTGTTGTGTTTTGTCTTGTTTCTTCAAGTTACCAGACTGAACTGTTTTCTCACACTGAGAGACATAGACCAGGCAAACAGTTTGTTTTCCAGTGCAGTCAGTATTCTCCTTTTAGATACTGTCATATTAGCACTGCTATACTGTGGCTTGATACCATGGCTATAGATCAATATTTTAGATACCTTGATCAAACCAAACACAATTTTTAAAAACAAGCAGGAAGCTACCAGTAGCCTGGATAGGAAATACCTAAGATTAGCTTCATTGTTCCTACACAGGAAAAAAAAATATATGTATATATATAAAATAAGTGAAAACATAACTTTTCTTCATCAATTTTCTACAGGTATTTATTAAGTTCATACTATGCACCAGCTGCAGCACTATCTAAAAAGATGGCACCATTTAAGAGGGCCTGAAATGATGTCTCAGAGTTCATCACTGGAGTGTTGTGCTTCCAGGTACCATAGGCTGAAGGAACTGGATGTAGTTTTTAAAAATCTATTTGGTATGAATTATGCCAACTCTTCTTCCTTTCCTGTTCCACATTCAAGTGGCACAAGGAAGGGAATTCTCCCCCCTGAGGTTAAAGAATTAACTGAGCAGTGGGCTATGAAGAGACCACTGTGGAAAATGCAGAAGGAATGGACAATGGAGCAAGCAACCAGCAGCCACAGGGACCCAGGGCAGTATGGAAATACTCAGAAAGAGGCAGGCATTTGAATATAAGGGAAGCATGTGCCTGAGGAGCTCAGAGATAGGCAGTAAGAAGACAAACTATCCTTTTGTTTAGTTTGAACCCCTTTTATAGATAATTAACTGCTGTGATTTATTTTCCAGTTTGATCACATTCACCTTTGCATTTCAGAAAGCAGGGTAAGGAAAATGTAGAGTATATAACTGTCACTCTAGAAGCAATAAGCTCCCTGTAGGCAGGGACAATGTCATGTTCATTCCTATATCCTCTAAACACCTAACATAGGGTCTTCTTTACAATGAGTAGGTGTTTTCTGTTTTTTCCCAATTATATTTATATGCATACATATAAACAGTATTTCAAAATATGTACACTTTATAATTTCCAGAGCACTTCCCTACCCAATAGCTCATTTGACTCTTTTTTAAAACATATTTATTTATTGAGGGAGAGAGAGAGAGAGAGAGAGCAGGGAAGGGACAGAGAAAGGCAGACACAGAGGATCCCAAGCAGGCTCCAGGCTCTGAGCTAATGTGGCCTCTGATGTGGGGCTCAAATTCATGAGCCATGAGTTCATGACCTCAGCCAAAGTCAGGCGCTAAACCAACTGAGCCACCCAGGTGCCCCAGCTCATTTGATTCTTACAACATTACCAAGATAACTCATTTTGTGAACCAGCTGGACTTGGCAGCATGCCACCCAAATGGAACTTTATTTTGTCTCATTACTGCCCCTTTAAACCTAATCTGAAAAATCAGTCTTCTCTTTCACTGGATAAAATCTGAGTTTCTGTAGCTTTACTGGTCACTTCCAAATTTTTAAAGCCACACTCCAGTCCAATATTAGTGTTTCAAACCCTTAGGAATGTTAAGTTTCTCCTCTCTCCAAGCTCAGGTCTATTACCAGGCCCAAAAACCTACATCAGGAAGTTGGAGGAGCATAAACAATTCGGATTCACCTCCCCCCCAACCAAATGACCATAGCATCAGAGTGAGCTAAAGGTGAGGGGGAAGTGATAAGAAGGACCACAAAATGTCTCTCTTGCCAAGCAAAGGTGCAGTCTGGTGTTAGTATTCCTGGGTATGGAAGGTGTCCAAATGTTGACTTAATACTTGCTCATTCAAGTGCTTTTGTTGATGTCTGTAGGTTCCCCTCCCTTGCGTGCTCTGAATGCAGCTCTCTCCTGCCATCCCAAGCTAGTCTCATGATCCTCCACAGCTCCTACAGCTAACAGTGCACTCAGGCTTTTTCTGAAGAGCTCATCTCACATCCCAGCAAGATGCCCTCATGACCAGGGTTCTTTTTATTTTTTATTTTTTATTTTTTTTTTTACAAATAGTTTATTGTCAAATTAGTTTCCACATAACACTCAGTGCTCATCCCCACAAGTGTCCTCCTCCATGCCCATCCCCCCTCCCCCCCTCTTCCTTCAGTCCTCAGTTTTTGTCAGCATTCAAGCGTCTCTCATGGTTTGCCTCTCTCCCTTTCCCCCATTTCCCCCCTTCTTCTCCCCCTTGTTCCTCCGTCAAGTTCCTCCTAATCCTCCTATATGTGTAAACATATGATATTTGTCCTTCTCTGCCTGACTTATTTCGCTCAGCATAACACCCTCAAGGTCCATCCATGTTGCTACACATGGCCAGATTTCACTGTTTCTCATTGCCATGGAGTATTCCATGGTATAGATAAACCACATCTTCTTGATCCATTCGTCCGTTGATGGACACTTAGGCTCTTTCCATGTTTTAGCTATTGTGGAGAGTGCTGCTATGAACATTGGGGTCCATGTGCTCCTATGCCTCAGCATTTCTGTGTCCCTTGGGTAAATTCCTAGCAGTGCTATTGCTGGGTCATAGGGGAGTTCTATTGTTAATTTCCTGAGGAACCTCCACACTGTTTTCCGAGGGGCTGTACCTGTTTACATTCCCTCCAACAGTGTAGGAGGGTGCCCGTTTCTCCACATCCTCACCAGCATCTAGAGTTCTCTGATTTGCTCATTTTAGCCACTCTGACTGGCGTGAGGTGGTATCTCAGTGTGGTTTTGATTTGTATTTCCCTGATGAGGAGGGATGCTGAGCATCGTTTCATGTGTCTGTTGGCCATCTGGATGTCCTCTTTGGAGAAGTGTCTGTTCATAACTTCTGTCCATTTCTTCACTGGGTTGTTTGTTTTTCGGGCGTGTAGTTTGGTGAGTTCCTTATAGATTTTGGATATTAACCCTTTATCTGATATGTCATTTGCAACTATCTTTTCCCATTCCGTTGGTTGCCTATTAGTTTTCTGGGTTGTTTCCTTGGCTGTGCAGAAGCTTTTAATCTTGATGAGGTCCCAATCATTTATTTTTGCTCTTGATTCCCTTGCTTTTGGGGATGTGTCAAGTAAGAAGTTGCTGCGGTGGAGGTCAAGGAGGTTGTTTCCTGCTTTCTCCTCTAGGGTGTTGATAGTTTCCTGTCTCACATTCAGGTCCTTGATCCATTTTGAGTTTATTTTTGTGCATGGTGTGAGAAAATGATCTAGTTTCATTCTTCTGCATGTTGGTGTTCAGTTCTCCCAACAGCATCTGTTAAAAAGGCTGTCTTTTTTCCATTGGATATTCTTTCCTGCTTTGTCAAAGATCAGTTGGCTGTATACTTTTGGGTCCACTTCTGAGTTCTCAATTCTGTTCCATTGGTCTATGTGTCTGTTTTTGTGCCAATACCATACTGTCGTGATGATGACAGCTTTGTAGTAGAGGCTAAAGTCTGGGATGGTGATACCTCCCGTTTTGGTTTTATTTTTCAGTATTACTTTGGCTATTCGGGGTCTTTTGTGGTTCCATACAAATTTTAGGATAGTTTGTTCTAGTTTTGAGAAGTATGCTGGTGCAAATTTGATTGGGATTGCATTGAATGTGTAGAGTGCTTTAGGTAGTAATGACATCTTAACTATATTTATTCTTCCTATCCATGAGCATGGACTGTTTTTCCATTTCTTTGTGTCTTTTTCAATTTCCTTCATAAGTTTTCTATAGTTTTCATCATACAGATCTCTTTTATCTTTTGTTAGGTTTATTCCTATGTATTTTATGGTTTTTTGTGCAATTGTGAATGGGATCAGTTTCTTGATTTCTCTTTCTGTTGCTTCATTGTTGGTGTATAAAAATGCAACCGATTTCTGTACATTGATTTTGTGTACCCTGCAACTTGGCTGAATTCTTGGATCAGTTCTAGTAGGCTTCTGGTAGAGTCTGTCGGGTTTCTGATGTAGAGCATTATGTCATCTGCGAAGAGGGAAAGTTTGACTTCCTCTTTGCCAATTCTGATGCCTTTGATTTCCTTTTGTTGTCTGATGGCTGATGCTAGGACTTCCAGCACTATGTTTAACAACAGTGGTGAGAGTGGGCATCCCTATGACCAGGGTTCTTTGACAAGATGACTCATGGTCTCCTCTCTCGCACAGGAAATAAGCCCCACTGTCCCTCTGTGGCAGCTTGATCCACTGTGGCCCTGTCTCTGCTCTGCCACGACAGGGACTCTAGCCATCCTCTCTCTTAAGCTTTCTCAGGGTGAGCCATATTCCAGCACTCCTCTCTCCATAAGTTCAGAAGACACAGATCAAGCTTTCTGGATCACTCTCTGAAGCCCTGCCTAATTGACTGACAGGAGGAGAAGAGAAGGGAGTAGGACACAGACAGCACACTAACTCTTTCTCCAAAGAACTCTTCACTCTCCATTCCCTCCTAATTCTTTCCTGCACTTCCTGTTATGTAAAATTGAGGGAGGTGATAGCCAAAAGGTACCAGCTCACCCTGGAGTCGCTCAGCATGGTCTCTTTCCTTCCTCTCTTTATGGTTGGAGGACATAATACCAAAATCCACTAAACAGTAAAAGTCCTATTTATTAACCTATTACAAAAGGCGAGCCTTTAAAGATAAACAGAGTAGATGTTAATTTTCTTCCATTTAACAGGCGAGGGAGCTAGGCCCCTGCCGTAGGTCACATGGCCAGTAGAAAGACTCAAATCATGGGGGAGAATAAGGGGAAAAACAGTTGGGGAGAGCAAGGGAAGCAAACCATGAGAGACTCTTAAATGCTGAGAACTGATGGCTGATGGGAGTGGGGGAAAGAGGAGGGGTGATTCACATGGAGGAGGAGGCGCTTATTGGGATGAGCACTGGGTGTTATATGGAAACCAACTTGACAATAAACTATTTAAGAATAAATAAATTAATTAATTAAAGACTCAAACTGAAGCTGGTCTCAAGCACCACATTCTTTCTGCAGCTCTTTGTTCTCTCAGCTTCCTAGTCAAGTACAAACCAGGAGACCTTGTCTAGTGATACCCTGCCTAGCCCTGAAACCAGGCTCAGCTGGAAGTCCACAGGCAAATGCTTACAGGCTGAGTCTCCTGCTACTAGCAAACTACCACAGGTAGTGCTAATAGTAAAAAAAAAAAAAAAAAAAAAAAAGACAGCTACACAGCACTTCCTAAACATTAGTCTAAGCATTTAGCATACATTAAATGCATATATTAATGCACACAATCCCTGCAACTACCCCACTAGGTAGACACCAGATAGTGATAGGTAGACACTACCTCCCATTTTACAGATAAAGAAGTAGAGACACTGGGAGGTTAAATAGATTGTCCAAAGTCATTCTGGCCACAATTTCTGATGCAGCTTTCACTAAGAATCATTTAGGGAACTTGTTAAAACACAGACTCTAAGTCCTTTCATTTAGTTACTGACTATATATCTGGCTTGGAATCTGGAACCTGCATTTTAGTACAGTCCTCAGGTGATTCAGATGAAGGTCTGTTGGCAGAAGCCTGGTGGTCATTTCTTAGGGGCTAAACTTAGAATTGTGAGACTATGGTAACTAGCCCAAGGATGCAGCCCTCTAGGGTAATGTGCCAAGGACAGTCAGTATGAAAGGGCAGCTGGAAATTTCCTCCATTTGCTCTCTCCCTCTACTTTCAAAGTAGTACTGTTTGTTGAATAAGTGAAATGTTTGTTGAATAAATGAACCTGTTCCCAGGATCCTGAAGGCTGAGAAAAGAAGTTTACTTTTAATATAGTTCAAAAACACATAATCTAAAAAATAGCTCACACTATTGAACAACTTTAGCAAATCTTCTGCAGTACCTGCCAAGGTCATAGTTTCGATCTCACCTTCAATTATTGATAGACAGCCTGATAATTTAAGAAGAGAGAAACAGACTTTTTTCAAACTTTGGAAAAGGAAAGTCCTTTTAATAACAGATTCCATCATGATTACATAGCTCTTATCAAAAAATCCCTTGAAAGCCGAATTCCAGAAGGCAACTATTAAAAATGCCATTGAAAAACTTGAAATTATCTATTTACACTGCTTAGAACAGACCTAGGAGGGATTATACATTTGATGCAGAACAAAAACTAAAGATTGTTCTTATGGCCATACTAGACAAAAATTGTTGAACTACCTTTGCCCCCACAACTAAATTTCCTTTCAAGTTTAACCAGAAAAGGCTCAACCAAGCATGAAAATGCAGGAGCCAGTTTTGATTAAGGTAGTCAATGTACCATTAATGACACAACCAGTCAAAGTTTGCAATAAGAGTTACTCAAATCCTATTACACAAGTAAAGAAGGCTCAAGCCCAGGATCAGGATTCCTTCAATGAGTAGAGCTTGAACAAAGAATAGGGAGGACATGTAACAAATCAGGAGACCACAGACATTAGACATGGAGTTAACTCCTTTTATGAAGTTCCAGTCATGAAAGTTGTAAGACTCTTGAAGGCCTAGGTTCAGGGCCAGTACTCCAATGCAAGACTCAAGAGTTTGAGCAGGAGAATCCAAGTCGCCTAAATTCACAATTACTTACTCATCACGTGGGGACCAAAGATACCACCAGACCTTACTTAATAGGTCAATAAGATTCAACTGTTTCTCAGCTCTGGTCATATCACCCTCAAACATGGCCCAAAGTAAGTAATTTTGAACTAACTGTTTCTTCAACTTCTTTGGCTCACTCTGCAATAAAATGTTTTAAGGAACTCTTCCAAATGTAAGACCAATTGTGTACATAATGGAAAATAAAGGCCTATGCTCATCCATCTCTCCACCCTCTACCTATTCCTTAACTGACTATTGGATTTCACAGGTCTTCACCAGTACTTTTGACTACATGATGGGTGAATATATTTCTAGGCTTTCAAACTGACCTTGGGGAAGTTACTGTCTCACTGGAACACACAAAAGACATGACAGAAAAAGTGAAAGCTAAGCAAAGAAATGACCTTGTTGCTTTATCTTCTCTACTTGGTCTGTCACTCAACCAATGAAAGAGAGAAAAGGGGCCCCAACAGGAGCCATTAGTCAGAGTCATGCTAGTTCTACCTGGTACCTTTAACTCCTAGATGATCAAAAATCGATGAATGATTTGTCTAATACCTTTATCAAGAATTGAGATTAAGCTACAAATCAGGAATTATTACAGTCTCTTGTTTCCCACTATTACATACAGAAACTATTTTAATATTTTGTTCAGAAGAACCACTTAAGGTAAATATGAATATGGATTTTTTGTAGGACTAATGACCTGAATATTTTACACTGTCCTGTCAGGAAAAAAAAAATTGCCTTTGGAGCACTAAAACAAAGGAGTCAGTTCTGGAATTCCTCCCCTATTGGATCAACAGCTCAGTGAAACAAAACTATATAAATATATACACAGTAATATTTGCTTTCCACTGAAATATATATTTATCATATATGTATTCATCAGCTTTCACGCCTGTTGTCAGACGTGGAAAATTAGCTTTTGCATTTACTAACTCCTCCATGGGAAAGAGTTCCCTCATGAGTTTAACAAAAGGGAGCTTTATTGTTTATAAGATTGAAAAGTAAAGGTTGCAATGGCTTTAAGATCTGGTGATTGGTAATCAGTTTTTATAAATGACCATGAATCACTTTTGGCTGGCCAGGCTTTGTCTGGAATATGAGATGGCTGTTCTGTCTTACAAGTGAGGAATTATTAATGTACCCTCCCTGGAGGGTTTCAATTTCACCCATACAAACAGCTGTATATCTACCAAGTATATGTTCGGTGTGCCTATCTATGAAATTTAAAATTATATGCTTTGTGTAAAACAGAATATATAATAGACTCTGAAATTGAATAAAACTTATTGGACTCATTTTTTATCCTTTGTGACATTTTTCTCGTAAGAAGAGTTCAGACAAAAGGCACTGCCACCAAGGAGCCAGGAATGCAAAGTCCTGTCCAATTTAAATAATCACTCCTTTCTGTCATGTTTTACAAAGAGATGTATTCAAACATGCTCTTTGAGCATTTCTATATTCTGTTCTTAGTTTTTACAAATAGGAGCAGGCAAAGATCCTCCCCTACACCATTTGTATGTTTTTGTTACTTGAAAAAATATAATCTTAGCAATTGTCTCATTATAAAAATGAGAGAGCTTTCTTCTATGATAAATAGGACAGAAGCCTGGTGCTTGAGACTGTAATTTAGTTCAGAAATTCACATTCTTCCTCTTCTCAAAAAACAAGGTAAGTAAAGTCCAAAGTAACAAGGAGCTCATGGAAAATATGATATTACTTGTCTTTTAAAACCCTTTGCTGATTACCCACATCCATATGGCCCAGACACCCTAGCTTGGCTTACAAAGCCTTTACACTATTTACATACACCTTGACGGCTTCTCCAATTTCATCTCCCAATTTGTCTTTGCCAACTCCTTCTCCTGTTCTCCACCCATCTGAACCCCTTTCAATTCTGGTAATAGAGCATTCTCCTCCCTCTCTCACTAGACGCCATGTTATCGGATCTAAGACTACATAAAAACGTGAAGAGTGGTGCTGGCTAAAGCCATGCATGTGGGAAGGACACACCAACACAAATTATATGTATCTATTCCAAGTAAAAGCCTCCCAGGATAAAAATAAGGCCCAATGTTATCATATTGCCATTAAATGGCCACTTGACATTTTCAAGGAATGGAACTAATTTGCATACTCAGTATTGGTCTCTGCTGCTGGCAAGCTGGAGAACTGGTAGTGACTAACTCAAGAAAAATCAATCTTGGCAAGTCAGAACTCATGCTGTTAAACCCATGTGTAGCCTCTATCTATGCCACATTGGCTATTCTGTTCATATGTCCATCATGCCAACACTGAGGTGGCTAATGACAGAGGTTGGCTGACATCAACTGGCTGAGTAATTTTGTCCACTTGATTGTTGAGTGTCTCTTCTTTGGTGGATGTTCTCTGGTGGGCACTAATGTGCACTATAAAGATGTTTATGTAGCATGACAATATTTCCCCATCCACATGTAATTAACCCAGAGTTCTTTGTTCCTGATCTTTCAGTCTATCTCCATTTGCCACTACCCATGAGTCCATGCATACCAAACCTTGAGGTCATTTCTCTTTTCATATAAAATGGATGGCAAAGTGCATTATCCAAAACTTACAACCAGAATATTTTCCCGTCACAGTTGCCTTTCAAGGCTACCCTGTAGCTATAGTGTAGTTGTTGTTCATTTCTGACTTGTACTCACATAACAGGTTACCCCATTTGTACATTAAATTCTCTGTTCCTTCTTCAACTCCTTTTACAGAATCCTCATATAGCCACAGGCATGAGCTGAGTAAGGGTAATTAATGCAACAATGGTGGGTGTCATGTGGGTATAGGCAACCTACCTATCCAAACGCTAGTTGGTGCCCTGGTTCTGCTCATGTCCAACCAAGGATGTACTACTTCCATTTGCAATGCAGTGTGGGCCAACCCAACCTTTGACTTCTGGGTTTGACAGGACTCAGCTGATAATAGTTCCAGTCACATGGTCACTTGGTATCATCCCATTGTCAGGAATTCTGTTTCTACTAGGGCCCAGGAGCAAATCAGGTGCTATTGTTTTAAATTGTATAAATCTCCACTGCAGATAGCATGCCTTTCCTCCACAATCCTGAATGCCTGTGTTGTGATTTTCCCATTGGAATTTGTCAAAAACCTCACATGGCATATTTTCTGAACGATACCTCCAATATCATGAGGCCTACTGGATCATCTGACCCATTGGCAGGCTTACAGAACCTTTTACTGGTCCTGCCCTCTCAATACTGGCAGCCTTTTGAATCACCTGGTATATGGGCCAAAGAAATATCTCCATGTACAGAATATTCTGTCAAAAACACTGAAGAGTCCCACCAGGCATTAGTGGGCTTCCTTCTTCAAGGTAGAAACTTTAGGATATAATAATTTATCTTTTCCTTTTTGAGGGATGTCATGCCATGCATTTGAGAAATGGGCTCCTAAAAATGTTATGAAAATGGCAGACCCCTGAATATTTCCAGAGTGTCTCTCCCACGTCCTGGAACATGTATGTTCCAGTGTACTAGGTACCTCTTCCTTATCCAGTCCAATCAACATAACGTCATTGATACAGTGGATAAATGTAATGTTCTGCAAGATATCCAAAGGTCTCCATCTGTGCTATCCATTATGTAGCCAACAGCCTCATGTAGCAATTGACCAAGTGAAATGTGGCTTTGTACAACTGAGAAACTAAATGTTTCATTTTAATGAATTTAAATTTAAATATTGAAGCAGTGTAAAATACTTTCTTGTTAAACATAACTTCATTATTTTGGTAGGATTACATGTCATGTTAAAGATCATATGGAGTAATATACTATTATATTGTAAAATACTCTTTAGGGACATGTATCATTTCAAAGAAACACATCAGTGATTGAGTGAATACCAACAAATTGATTAACTACAAATGAATTTTTCCAGACATCAGTGTAATATTGTGTTTATTTGAATATTCTCTGTAATCCACACATATTATGATACCTATACAAAATGCTATTAGTAACTAAAGTGTTTATTATTATTTTGTAATATAATTAAACTATTTTTCTTCAAGAAATAAATATGGATAAATTTTAAAAATCAAAATGAAGGCATATTACTTCTGATGGAGATTGAGTGAAAATGCAAAACCAGTACTCCAACTGGACAGGTAAATAAAAAAGGTGACTAGAAACAAATATATCACAAATTTCAAAATGAATGGCAATTGCAATTTGCTACAGCAAAGGAAAACAAAAATGTTGTTTGTTGTGTAAAAAAAAGTTAAGATAATAAGTGAGCAGTAGTGAGGCATTATCAGCCAAAAAATACAGTGAATTTGATAAGAAGATTCCTCTCAATAGTGAAAAGTACAAGTAAAATTAGTTACCTAAAATAAAAATTAAGTATCTAACCAAAAAAATTTCTAAGTGTGGGGTGCCTGGGTGTCTCAGTTACTTGAGTGTCTGACACTCTTAGGATTCTCTCTCACCCTCTCTCTCTCTCTCTCTCTCTCTCTCTGCCTTTCCCCCACTCGTGCATGTGCATGCTCTCTCTCTCTCCCAAAATAAACATTTAAAAAAAAATTTTAAGGGTCTCAACAGGATGTGGGCTTGTAATTTTGGCCAGTTATAAAATGTCTCAGATTCTTACACAAATTGGAAAATTATTTTTAGATGTAGAAATGGTAGAAGTAATTATTTCAGTTATGGAAAGTATGTTATAAGGTAATAAAAATCTAAAAAAGATATTTTATAAAATATGGAAGATCCTCAATGATGGAACCAAGTAATTATCACTAGAACAGACTTTTCCAACGGTATAAAAAATCAGTTGATTTCAAAAGTTTTAAAATTGCAATAGCTTTAATTAACTTTAGATGAGCCATGCAATGTTAAGACAAAGCCCAATTAATGCTTCAGTACATTTTGTTTCCATTTGACTTCCAAATTTATAAATATCAATTTGCAATAAAATATCAGACTCATGGAATAACTATATTTAAATGCTTTACATCTCTCAAAGAAAAATTTTATCTAGATATAAAAAATTAGTTTCTATAACTATATATAGCGTCCAACTATGTTCAGACAAAATTGAATTTTTGGTATTTTAAAACAAGACTTTGAGATTTCCCTTGTTGATTTATTCCACTACATGTTACATACTGGAAATGTTTGTGTTTAGTTTTCCAAAGCAAACTCTAGGAAAAGTATCAATGACAGAGTTGTTAAAATTGTGGAGTATATATTTGCAAAAATTGTCACCAGTTCACCAAACTTTTGAACAAACAGAAGACAATGAATTTAATAATCTTATTCTCGGTGACTGAGTCATGGAGGAGCTGTAAGATTTCCAGAATTATAAGCTTCAACTGCAATCAACTATAAATTATTTGAGACAAAAGGAATATTTGCTGACATTCAATAAGCAAAGGCAAAATACCCAGCAGTACACTTTACAGTTTCTCAATGATAACACCCAGCATATGAATAAGTTAACTTTGAAGCTCCTGGGGGAAGAAAAAGTTTATTTGTGACCTGGCTATACTTGCATGCAAATTCATGTTGGACTTGAAGTTTTTTGTATCAATAACAATGATTAATAAATTACTAATAATTCAATAAATTGATTTTTACATTTTCCAACATGAATAGTGATATTTTAATTGTAATTGACAGTGTATATAAATTAAACAAAAAAAACTATATGAAAAATCTGAAGAAACCAGGTCTCTCTGTATCCCGTCACCCGAAATATAAACTCCCAGGTGAGTCCCTCAGAGCCGTCTCAAATCTCTTGCCTCCCCCCTGGGGATTGAGCCGAGCCACATGATACTCTACATATAAAACCTGACAGACTCCGCCAGAAGCCTACTAGAAATGATGCATGAATTCAGCAAAGTTTCAGGGTACAAAATCAATGTACAGAAATCGGCTGCATTTTTATGCACCATCAATGAAGCAACAGAAAGAGAAATCAAGAAACTGATCCCATTCACAATTGCACAAAAAACCATAAAATACCTCGGAATAAACCTAACCAAGGATACAAGAGATCTGTATGATGAAAACTATAGAAAACTTATGAAGGAAATTGAAAAAGACACAAAGAAATGGAAAAACAGTCCATGCTCATGGATAGGAAGAATATAGTTAAAATGTCATTACTACCCAAAGCAATCTACACATTCAATGCAATCCCAATCAAAATTGCACCACCATTCTTCTCAAAACTAGAACTATCCAAAAATTTGTATGGAACCACAAAAGACCCCAAAGAGCCAAAGTAATATTGAAGAAGAAAACCAAAATGGGAGGTATCACCATCCCAGACTTTAGTCTCTACTACAAAGCTCTCATCATCAAGACAGTATGGTATTGGCACAAAAACAGACACATAGAACAATGGAATAGAATTGAGAACTCAGAATTGGAGCCAAGAGTGTACAGCCAACTGATCTTTGACAAAGCAGGAAAGAGTATCCAATGGAAAAAAGACAGCCTCTTTAACAGATGGTGCTGGGAGAACTGGACAGAAAAATGCAGAAGAATGAAACTAGATCATTTTCTCACACCATACACAAAAATAAACTCAAAATGGATAAAGGACCTGAACGTGAGACAGGAAACCATCAAAACCCTAGAGGAGAAAGCAGGGAACAACCTCTTTGACCTCCACCGCAGCAATTTCTTACTTGACACATCAACAAAGGCAAGGCAGTCAAGAGCAAAACTGAATTATTGGGACCTCATCAAGATAAAAAGCTTCTGCACGGCAAAGGAAACAATCAGGAAAATTAACAGGCAACTGACAGAATGGGAAAAGATGGTTGCAAATGACATATCAGATAAAGGGCTAGTATCCAAAATCTATAAGGAACTCACCAAAGTCCACACCCAAAAAACAAACAATCCAGTGAAGAAATGGGCAGAAGATATGAACAGACACTTCTCCAAAGAGGACACCCAGATGGCCAACAAACACATGAAACAATGCTCAGCATCCCTCCTCATCAGGGAAATACAAATCAAAACCAAAAACACGGAGATACTACCTCACGCCAGTCACAGTGGCTAAAATGAGCAAATCAGAGGACTCTAGATGCTGGCGAGGATGTGGAGAAACGGGCACCCTCCTACACCGTTGGTGGGAATGTAAACTGTGCAGCCCCTCTGGAAAACAGTGTGGAGGTTCCTTAGGAAATTAACAATAGAACTCCCCTATGACCCAGCAACAGCACTGCTAGGAATTTACCCAAGGAATATAGGAGTGCTGACGCATAGAGGCACATGGACCCCAATGTTCATAGCAACACTCTCAACAATAGCCAAAACATGGAAAGAGCCTGAGTGTCCATCAACGGATGAATGGATCAAGAAGATGTGGTTTATCTACACAATGGAAACTACATGGCAATGAGAAAGAATGAAACCTGGCCATGTGTAGCAACATGGATGGACCTTGAGGGTGTTATGCTGAGCGAAATAAGTCAGGCAGAGAAGGACAAATACCATATGTTTGCACGTATAGGAGGATTAGGAGGAACTTAACGGACGACCATGGGGGAGAAGAAGGGGGAAAATGGTGGGGAAAAGGGAGAGAGGCAAACCATGAGAGACTCTTGAATGCTAAGAACAAACTGAGAAATGATGGGAGTTAGGGGGAGGGAAGGGGAGTGATGGGCATGGAGGAGGGCACTTGTGGGGATGAGCACTAGGTGTTATATGGAAACCAACTTGACAATAAAATATTTTAAAAAAAATACACGCGCACACACACACACACACACACACACACACACACGGGAGCCTGGGTGGCTCAGCTGGTTTAGTATCCAACTTCAGCACAGGTCATGATCTCACAGTTCCCTGGGTTGAGCCCCACATCAGGCTCTGTGCTGACAGCTCAAAGCCTGGAGCCTGCTTCAGATTCTGTGTCTCTTTCTTTCTCTCTGTCCCTCCTCCCACTCATTCTCTGTCTTTCTCAGTCTCTAAAAATAAATAAATGTTTAAAAAATTTATTTAAATAAAAGGAAAAAACATAAAAAGAAAAATTTGAAGAACGCTTTTGATATTAATAAACTTAGAGCTGCTTTTCAATTTACATACTACATTTTGAGTTCAATTTTAGTAATACTGAGTTAACAAGGAGTTAATAAACTACTTTGTTTTAACAGCTGTAGTTTTAAAACTGATACATATTTCCTTCAAAAATCAAATCAAGTCTTTAAAAAAGATAAACCAGTTTTTTCAATGTAGATGCAATTATTACATGAAAAGTATATTTTTGGGTAGTTTGATTCAGTTACCGATCAAATTTTAAGTGTGGAACAATTTGATCATCTAAATCTACTTTTTCAACTTTTTAAATTTTATGTAATCAAGTTCATATTGTGAAAATTTGACCTCTGAACTGAGATGCTCTGTAAACATAAAATACATCAGAAGTACAGAAGACTTTGTACAAAAAAAACCCCTCACTAATAAAATTTACATTGATTATGTGTTAAAATGATAACATAAATATTAAGTTAAATAAAATGTATAATTAAATTAATTTACCTGCTTTCTTTTACTTTTTTAATGTGGTTAATAGAAAATTTGAATTATATACGTGGCTCACATTTTATTTATATTGCACAGCACTGATCTAGAGCTCTTTAGCCTACATACTGTGATAAAGAGCAGGAAAGTCAGCACAGCCCTGGAGCAAAATTATAAATGCATGCAGTTATCCATTCCATATGATGCAAATGTGAGCTGTTTCTGAACCTTCTTTGTGATACTGATAGAAAAGAGCCAGTCACCAAATCAATGGCTGCATAGCTTGTACCTGAGGCTATATTAATTTGCTCTAGCAAAGATAACACATCTGGCAAGGCAGCTGTGATTAGAACTACTACTTTGCTGAATTTGCAGTAATCTATCATCATTCTCCATGTTCCATCCAGTTTTTGTAAGGACTAAACTCATGAATTAAATGGAGATATGATAGGGACCACCACCTGCATCCTTCAGATCCCTTAATTAGGACACTAATCTCAACCATCCCCCTAGGATACACTATTGGTTTTGATTGCAGGGGTGGTGAGGGGCCATCTGAAGATATTCTCTCTGGTAGCTTTGACCCCACAGACTAATGACCCAATATGGTGGCTGCACCAACTTCCAAGTATTGCAAACCCAATTAACACATTTGCGGTGGGGAAATACCCAGCAGACTTTGTGCAGGACCCCATATACCACTACTCTACAAGAAGACCATATGATTTAGGTCTCTGGTTATCACTATCAGCTCAAATCCTGTGCCCAATAGTCCTTGGAATCTCTTAGTATTCCCATTTCTCCAGAGCATAGTTACCCATGTAAATGACCTTATCTCTGTCTGGAGGATTGGAAAACTCTTACTGTGCATGTATGTCATAGTGTTAGATGATCCTTCTTTCTTCCTAGGTGCTTAGCAACCTCTTCAGGAAGTTATCTTTGGTTCTATGTGGACCTTAATATCGGACCTGCCATTGTTGAGCACTTAACAGTCTTTAAAGTTCAGTCACTATCACTATTAAGTGATTGGTTTTGAAATGAGAA
Source organism: Hyaena hyaena (assembly GCF_003009895.1). Lineage (NCBI taxonomy): Eukaryota > Metazoa > Chordata > Mammalia > Carnivora > Hyaenidae > Hyaena > Hyaena hyaena. The sequence continues at coordinate 411,095 of NW_024081764.1, read as the reverse complement.
CTTCTGTGTATGAAACCAAAAATGTCCTTTGGCTTTCATGCCTGGCTTTCTATGTCTTAAACACACTTTCAGCTGTTCATGATCTCTCTGTAAATCATCAATAGTATTTAGCAACAGCCATCCAACCCTAAAACCCTTTATAGAGACTATGGACTTACCTCACACATTGATTTCAAAAGCCTGTTACGTACTGCATGTGAATACATTCCTTTCTACAGTTCCTCATTTCATGTCATCACTAGTGAAAGTTATAATAAGCACAATGCTACCTTTGGCTAAGGGCTGTCTGTGCACCAGTGACTGTGTTTTTATTGAATCCTAGTTTCAGTGATAAAAACGTCGTCTATCACCTATTCTCCTGGACTACTCCCAGTACCAACTTTCACAGGTTGGGTCCTTTCCAAGCAAATGCTGAGATAGAGAGATGGAGTTTGGGGTGGAAACTGCTATTTCCTAGAGGAGGTGGAATTGGAACTGGGTCTTAGAATGTAGGATTGAGATAGCACAGAGGGTTAGGGAGAATATTCAGTGTATGTGTGTGTGTGTGCTTTTTAATAGGGTAGGGACAAAATAAATCACTATTTCAAGAAGAATAGATTTGAGGGTAAGATATAAGGGACTAGTCACGTGGCAGTGGAATAAAAAGAAAAAGAGTGAAAAAGGTAAATACAAAAAAAGAGTATTGCAAAGAAAGAATTAGTGGTGCCCTATCTAGTATGGGAATGGTGTCCCTGAAAGAGAGTATGAGACTGAGAAGAAAGATAATCAGTTGAGACTAAATCAAATGAGTTTGCTGAGATGATAATAATTATAAATTCCAGGAAAGGTTTTCCTATTTGTATGCCTCTATCAGTAAAAGTCTGGAGTCTTTGTCAAAGAAAGGAAAGGGCTATATAAATGTTGAAATAAATAGTAAAGGCCTGAAGCACAAACTTTTGAAAGAATTCACAAGCTCGAGAGTTGAGATTTAAGGAACACCCAAGTAAGGACAAGAAGAGGAAGACAAGGAGGCATGGGTGAGGGAAGAGGAAAACCTAAGCAGTGCTGGGAGAGCACCATGGGAGAAGAATTTCATCAGTGAGGCAACCCTACCACAACTCCCATAAGCCAATTTGTACAAGTACTACACTGATAATTCGTTTTTCCCAATTAAGTTTTTAATGTTTTTTATTCATTATTTATGGTAAATGTTGTCAGATCTTTGATTCTGTCTTCCCTCAAGATTAGATCTTATTCCTTTCAATACACATAAGGAGAAAATGTCTTTGCTGAGAAGTCTTTGAAAAAAGATCTGGAGATAAAATCTTTGCAGACTTTATCTTTGTGAGTTTTCCTGGTTACTGCAATATTCTATGTAGATATCTCATCATTAAACACCAATTTTAAGGGTCCCTCAGCCAACAGCTTGTGCCCAGGACACGGACTTCCAGAGATACCCTAAGGATTTGCATCCTTGGGCTGTGTTTAGAAATAAGGCCAACTGGCAGCATCATGAAACTGTGGCTCCAGTTTTTTTTTTTTTATATATCTTTATTTTTTTATTTTGAGAGACAGAGAGCGAGTGGGGGAGGGGCAGAGAGAGAGGGAGACAAAGAATCTGAAGCAGGTTCCAGGCTCTGAGCTATCAGCACAGAGCCTGACGCAGGGCTCAACACCATGGACTGCGAGATCATGACCTGAGCCGAAGTCAGTCGCTTAACCAACTGAGCCAACCAGGCGCCTCTGCCCCAGTTTTAAATACACAAAGTCCACTTAGGGGAACTGGTAGCTTCTTATTTTCACATTTAATAAAAGTATGCACAGCTAATCCTCTCTAAAAACTTGAGTAACGTTCTCCCTCCAGGAGTTCCGGAAGACTTATAGCAATCAAAATTCATATGCCTCCTACCCAGGTTAACTTTAGTTATCCAGTTTGCAGCTCCCCCTTTAATTCTGAAATCTGTGTTTTCTGAGCCCCAATCCAGGTCTGCATAGTCTGGATCTTCTCAAGATAGCTCCTTTAACCTTCTTGTCTTAACCAAAATGTGGCTTTCCCTCTCTGTTTGAAATAAATCATTCTTGCACATTATCTCCTAGCTTCTTTGGATTTCCAGATTATTAAACCACTGCTTTCTTAAAAAGCCTTCTGCTCCATCTATACTGATGTCACTGTGTTTGTGGACCATTGTCTGTCCCCCATCATCATCATCTATGCACTCCCATATCATTTCTTAGTCAATAAAGACTGTAGCCCCTGGCCTAAGCTGTCTTCGTCACCTAGTCAAGGTGGTTTACCATCCAACAAGGTACTCACTCAATCCATGGCCCCCTCATCTAGCACCTTATCCTCTCTTTCTCTTCCTAATCGCCATGTCATTGGCAGCTTTTTATTACCAAGATCCACTAAACTTCTGAAATTAAAAATAAATTAGCCATCACCTTCTGAGCACCATATTCTCTTACAGTGATTCCTCCTACCTTCCACAGCAAATCTTCTAACCTATGAAGCTTTTCAGTCCTTTAACAAGTACCTCTTGCTTTCTACAGGCTCACACCTATCATGGTAAAATCCCATAGTCTTCACTTAATCCCTTTCTTAAAAATATCAACTCTCTTGTCGAAAAGTATCCTAGTTTTGACTACTTTCCAGACTACTGAAACAGCTAACACGATGATTTCCTGGCTCAACCAAAGACTCTCAAATTAGCCCTCTGGAGTGATCTTTCTTAACTGTAAACCTAATCATATCACTTCCCTGCTGTTTATACTGTAGAGGTTCCCCCATCCTGAGATTCCCTACAAGGGACTTACTTGTTCTAGCCACTGCTTTCATCTCAAAGGTCATCTCCAATTCCCCTTCACTAACTTCTGTTCCCATTCTACTGCCATATTCAATTACTTTCAGTTCTGGGAATGTATCTCCTCTCCTCTCCCCTTCTTTTCCCTCCCTTCCCTTCAGCATTGCTTATTTTCCATCTCCTCCCCTCCTCTTAATTTCTCTGTCCCCTTCCCTAACTCATCTCTTTCTACAGAATGGTCCCTCTTCCTAGAATAGTTTCTTCCATCCTGGATTCCCATGGCTCCTCATATTTATCTTTCAGCTATCAACCCCTCCAGAAAGCCTTTCCTGGCCCCTAATTTGTATAACTAATCCTTCCTCTTCACAAAATCTACATCAGTATGATAAAAGGTCTTGTTATCTGAATCAGAATTGCTACATTCCTTAGCATAGCTATCTCTACATGATGTTCACCCAATACTTCCTTTGCTCTTATCATATGCCCACTTCATTCTTGACATGGGCACTCAGGCTCCTCACAGTTTGGACAAAACCACCTCTCTCATGCCATCCTCCATCTCTCTTATAAACCACACTGTTCTCATTTTCACAAAACACTTTCACTCCAGCCACAATGTACTCCTGGACATTCCTCAGTACACCAAACTCTTTGATACCTTCATGGTTTCAAGTTTTTGTTTTTGTTTTGTTTTTGCTTTCTGCTTAAAAAATCTTTTCCCATCCTCTCTGTCTGGAGACTTCCAACTAAGCTTTGAAGATTTAGCTCAGATGTCAGCTCTTACAAGAGACAGTTCTCTCCTCTGCTCCCCCAACATTCTGCCTGTAACACTCTCAGCACACAGGGCACTGTAATTCCAGGTCCATAAGGGTATGTCTTACTGAGACAAGGAACTTTAAAGAAAGCAATTATTTATTCAAGTTTGCATCTCTTAGGCCTTGTGCACAGAAAAAAAAAAAAAAGGAAGAGTTTTAATAATCATTAAACAAGTATGGTATGGTTCAAATTTGTTTCCTTCAAGTCCCCACAATTTTCATTTTTTCCCTAAATTCAGCTATGTTTTCAAACAATCACTGTATTAAGGAATCACTCATTAAAATGTATGTGTGTATATTTTGCTTCAAACTAGTCTAAACTGTATTGTTTATGTTTTCATGAGGCCACAAGAATTTGCTAAAGGCAAAGTTGGTTGTTTTGACCATACATTTCAATATTTCATAGGAAGATGATGATACAAGTTCATTCTGGAATAAACCACAAGTAAGAATTTATTAGAACATAATTCTTGTTTTGTTTGTTTATTTCTTCTCATCCTACCAAATCTACTATCATCTGAATGAATAGTGTAACAATAAAAAAGAAACAGCAAAAAATATTTGGCTTTTATTCTAAAATTTGATTAATGGCTACCTTTCTTGGATATGGTGTTATTTCACTAAAATATTAAAACCCTTGGACTGGTAATTACTGAGCCTCAAAACAACACATTTCTGAGTTGTATTTGTTTTCTGTCTCACTATAATTTGAAGTAAAATTAGCTCCCTAAGATCACATCTCATATTCGGTAGTAGCCAAATGTAGATTCTCAGTGGATATAACTTGACCCCCTGACTTATACTGAGTCCACAAAATATTGGGAAAGCAAGGAAAGTGGGATGAGCATCATTGGAGAATTCTGCTTTACGTTTGCTAAAACGGATCAGAAAGTCAAAAGCAATAACGTATTTTTTAATCAGTAAGTATTTGTTGAGTGCTTACTAAATATCCAGAACTGTATATAAGCTTTAGGCATATAGCAATAAAGAATGGAGATACCATCACTGCCCTTATAGAACTCCCCATCTAGTAGAGGTGACAGATAATTAAATAAGCTACAGTATAACATGATAAGTGCTATTACAAAGGAAGTATGATGTCATAGCAGTATGTGTCAGAGGGTGAAATATAGTAAGATGTCAGAAAACTGACTATTCCATGGTTCTCAAAACAATATATGCCAATAGGTATGTTAAATTTTCTTTCAGAAATAAAAGAATTAGTTTTCACGGTACATGTTCAAAAATATTTACTAGATAAACAAGTGAATATATGCAAAGGCCTTCAATCACAGCAAAGGTGGTCTCCTAGGGTCAGTGATGACAATGCCTGGGGTTGGGCTCAGTACTGTATAATGACCTGTCCCAGGATACAGCAGATAAGTCACTGTCAAGCTCATGGGGAAGGCTGCAACCTCCAAGTCACCACTTTAGGGTAAAAGGCCTCACAAAGAACAGCTACAGATGAAAAGTCAGTATCCCATCTTTATCTTTCTCTAGAAAGAGAATCCTACATAGCTGATCCCTTAGCATCTCCTATAGTACTACAACTCAAGGGGAAACTGCCAGCTGCACTGGCCAAATATATTATCCCAAACAACTTATATGTGTTTTCTGATATTTTACTGAATTTCCACTTACATTTGATTTCCCCAAAACAAAGATGCCCCAGAATCCTAAAAAGGATCCCTTTTCTGTGCAAATATATCAAACCCCTGTCAGTGGTTTGATACTTTTTAGAATCTCCAAATAATCCAGGCCCTCAGTATAAACCGTTCTATAATAGATTTAAGATTTGTAGTTTCTAGACTTCACTTGGCAAAAGGATCTATGTCTTTGCCAAACCATTTAGCAAGTGTTTACAGCACGTCAATCTGTCGTGGGTTATGTTTAATAAGGCATGTGCATCCACAGCTACCCCCACCAGGCTGATTGGAGCTTGTCACCTGCTGGGTGGCTGCCATCACTCTTTTCCAATGAGGGAGAACTGAGATAAGGAAGTACTCTGAACCAACAGTGAGATCTTGCTTCTTTTGGAGCATTCCAAAGCTGATCCCCTAAGGCTTTGACCTTGAATGTAGGGCAACTGAGAAAAGTTGAATGCAGTAGAAAAATGGACCACATCCCAAATGTTACTGAAGCCTCCCCTTCTTCTCAAGTCTAGAGAGAATTTAAGAGCCAAGAGCTCAGAGATGTCCAAGAGATACTTGATTCAGTCTAGACAAATAAAACTTTATTTCAGCTTTTAGATGAAGAGGTACAGGTAAAGAGAGGACATTATCACTGAGAGCTAGACAGCAAATCAACAAAATGTTTCAGTCTAAAAATCAACTTCCTTCACCACAGCTCTTAAACTTTTCAAACTTTTCTCTTTCCAAGGCAAAGAGGCATAATTCTTAGTAGCTAATCATAAGAATGAAATTTCTTTGAACTTTTATGTCACAATTTAAAATTTTTTGGTGAATTTTGTATTCTACTCAATAAAGCATCTGTTTGAATTAATATGAAATCATTTTCCCCAAAACTATTAGACAAAACTACTGTTTGAAGAAGATGCTATATTTGTTCCATATCTTTGCATATCTCCAGAACAATAGGCACCCAAAGACAAGCAACATACCCTGTTCTGTGAAAATACAACTGCTGTGTTTCTGGCTTTCTTTACTCCATCCTAGAAGAGCCTTATACAAATGCCACTTGTCACCTAATCCAGCTAGATTTGTCTCCTGATAGGCATTCATAGTGGAAGAAGCCAAAAAAAAAAAAAAAAAAAAAAACCAGAAAACAAACAAACAAACAAACAAACTAAAAAAAAAACACTCCATTCACACAGTTCCTGTGTTTTAAGTTCAGTCCTCCAACCTGCAAATCTATTTCTCAGGCCTAGGCCATAACACCTCTGGCATGGAGATGAAAATGATAAAAAGAAGAGTCATGATTCCCTGAAGAATCTATTCAAATAAATTGGATCCTCACTTTACAAATTTGTATATAAGAATCACAGTAGCATAGAAGGCTCATAGTAACTCTGTGGGTTGTTCAGGAATATAGAGTAGCTATTAGAGATCCTGGCTCCATTTGCTAACTCTGAGCCTCTTTCATGGGAAAAGCAATATTCTATAGTAGGGATTAAATTCCTTCTTCCAATACCAATTTATCTGTCTCTTCTAATGTACTTTAATATAAATTATATCTAGAAATTTGAAGAATTACTTACATGTAAATATCGGACAAATTAATATACACTGATAAATTAAGCCATGAATGCCACGTGCATATCTTATATTTAGCTCCAAGAGTTGTTACTCTAGTTTTTGAAAGTTGCGGTATTATATAGACATTACATACACACTCCTGTAAAATCAGGTGGGTCTTTCCTCTGCTGGAGTATTCCAGAACACAGCAGCTGGGATAATTATTTGTATATGTCAACTTAACTGGGCCACGGAGTGCCCAGATATTTGGTTAAAGATTATTTATAGTTATATCTATGAGGATATTTCTGGATGAAATTTCTATTTGAATAAGTAGAGTGAGTAAAGCAGATTACCCTCCCCAACGTGGTGGGCCTTATCCAATCTGTTGAGGGTCCAAAGAATTCTGTCTTTTGAAGCTGGAACATCGGTCTTCTCCTGCCTTTAGACTTGGACTGGAACTGGAACTTACACCATTGGCTCTATTGGATCTTTTCTTGTTGAGTACAGATGTTGGGATTCTCAGGCTCTATAATCACGTGAGCCAATTCCTTATCATAAATATCCACATATATCTTATTTTGTGTGCACATTTATACATATACATGTACACACATTTATATATATACACACATATATACACATACACACACACACACATATATATAAATTTAAAGTGTATAGAATAAAAAGTGTATTTGTATATAAAAGTATTGGGTTCTGCTTCTCTGTAAAACCCTGAGTAATACAGCACCCCACTGCTGCCACTAGATCTGGAGCTACCTAGAACTGACTTGTAGCCACTGACTACATCACTGTCATTTTCCCAGTTGCAGTCATACGTTAAATGTCTTTTCTCTCTCATTTTGAAATGTTTCCTTTAAAATGGCAGCATTTACTTGTTCTGTAGTGCTTTTTATGACTGTTGAGTAACTGAGTTTTATGGTATGTCTATTACTAATATACTTGGATCCCACAGAGGAATTTATGTATGTTTCTTAGGTTTAATAAAATATTATGCATATGCTTTTTTATGTTTTTGGCAAGATTTCCATTACATTGGCTTGGTACAGTTTATGCATTTTTTATTTTCTGTTTTAATATAGACTGCACTCCTTGGGATTTCTATTAGTAATGCTGGAAGACTTGGAGCAGGCTTTTAGAAGTAAAAGTTGTTATTTAAACCCTTTCACAATGCATAATGAAATGCATGGCAGTGAAGGATGATACAGTACATTTAATAAATGAAGTCAATTACAGTGGCAACTTTAAGGAAAAGACTTGGCATTCTAACACTGGCATAGAAGGGGCCTTAGAAGGTCAGCTAGTTACCCACCCCTCCACATTTACACTGATGCCAAGGAGGCCACATGATATAATAAAGGAGGCAATGATTAAAGGGCTATCTCTTAAAGGGATCTATTCCAATATAAATACAAGGATGACCCCAACTAACTTGTGGAGGAAGCAAAGCTCCTAAAGAGGCAGAAAACCTCCCACAGATTACAAAGGGGTCACCAATGTCCTCAAATATACCCTATGAGTAGCAGCTCCTTGACTGCTGAGGAGGAAGTCTTTATCTAGGCTCCCTGCTAACAGTCTGTGTTCTTCTTACCCCATCCCCAAGATCTTTCTCTGCCATGAATCCAGTGTACACACTTGTGCTATGCCTACCTACACAATCATAATGCAGGAAGCTGGGTCCCTGTACCCAAATACCACCTTTTCCTTCCCTTTTGCTTTCTATATCAAAGACCCAGAGGCAAAATATCAGTTGATTAAAAAAATCTCGGGGCGCCTGGGTGGCTTAGTCGGTTGAGCGTCCGACTTTCCGACTTTCGCTTAGGTCATGATCTCGCGGTTCGTGGGTTCGAGCCCCGCGTTGGGCTCTGTGCTGACTGCCAGCTCAGAGCCTGGAGCCTGTTTCAGTCTGTGACTCCCTCTCTCTCTGACCCTCCCCTGCTCACGCTGATTCTCTCTCCTAGAAATAAATAAAACATTAAAAAAAAAAAAAAATCTCTCACACTCTAATCCATGTAGTTTAGAACTATGAAAACTTCCCTGGTTCTGCTGAGAAAGTTCCCTTGAATACCAAGCCTTGAGCCCATGCCAGATTCCATAGTCATATAGTAAGTATCAACTGCATTAGAGCTTGTGCTATGTGCCAGGGATGTGCAGGTAATAAGACAGAATTCTCACCTTATAAAGGAAATTGGACACAGGCAGATCCTTTCAATGCAATGTCATAGGTGCTAGCAAGCATATGGTGCTAAAAGCTTAGATCAGTATCACTAATTCATCCTGGAGTTCAGAAATGAATTTCTAGAGAGCATAAAACCTGAACTGAATCTTGAAGGAAGCTGGTAATATTAATTAGACAAGTGGAAGACTTCTTTAACTCTCTCACATACCACCATCTACAATTTCCAATTTGCTTTTCCAAAAATAGTCCAGTGTTAAAAAAAAAAAAAAAAATCCAGGTCCCAAAGAGAGAGGGCACAGTGGCCTAGTTCCTGGAGTCCTCAGTGGTCAGAACCACTCCAGAACACAGTCTAGGGAATCACCTGCCCAATGAAGCTTGCACCGTATTTTCCTCCTCTGCTCTCCAGCCACATGTCTCCAGTGCTCAGCCTCCAGCATCTCATAAGGGAACTGTGTTCCTCTATGATCAAAGTGATAAAACTTAAAAATGACTTTGTTTGTGCAGGAGTCAGAGATATTGAACAAACATCTAGCCACCTCAGAGGAATTTCTCAAAAGACAAAATAAATGATGCTCATGTGTCCTGATTGAGGGGAGAGATATTTTCCAATCTTTAGTGAATGGTTACTGCATCCAATTTAGATTTTCAATCCCATAGCTTACCCTGTGTGGGAAGAAAGAGAAAGAGCCTCAATTTCTAGGTTTATAAATGTCGAAAATGGGATATTCTCACTAAAATTGTGGTGCACATTTATGAGTTCATTAAATGTGATTGCTGCAATAATGATATACACCTAAAACTCCTTTAACCATATAAGAGAAAACTTAAGCTCCAGCAAAACCCCGCAGTACAACATTAAGACCCAGGATTTTTTTTCTTCTTTTTTCCTTTTTAGCAAACCAATTACAGTGCTGGAGTGGGTGAAACACCCCAAGGAATAGTCTGTAGGATCATATAGCAATTGGGCCAATTTATGGTAGGTAACTGAGAAATGCTTGAAATTGTCATTTCTCCTGGTTAAGGCTGAATAGGAAAGAATATGATTAATAAATAGCTTAAGCAGCAAACAGAAGGTACTTACAATGCACGAATGCTCTGGGGAGATGAGGTATTGAGAAAATCATTACAATAAAGTACAGGCAGGCGTTAAGCTTAAAGAGGCTGAAACAACTTTTCAAAACATCACATTAAGGAAATATCTGGGCTGGAATTGCTTATTAAGATTTTCTTTAAATGGCTGTTCCATTATAAGGTCAAACTCTAGGTATATTAAGGTGAGCTGAGATCGAGGAAAATATTTTAGAGTGGATGAAAGTCCAGGGTCCTAGATACAGGCCCAAATCTTTGAGCTTTCCTGACAGCTCCTGTCTAGAAGACAGTGTTGGGAATCCTCTTAGTAGCCTGTCAACATAATCCCTACTCTGCAACACAGGAGGTAGAGTAGGCATCATCTGAGCAATGTTGGACAGAGTCAGAATGTCCCACTACCCACCCTGGACAGAATCTCAGGCCACCAGAGGCCTTTTACATAAGGTTTTCAGGAAATTCACCCAAGTATTTATAGATGCCATTCTTCAAACAGGATAGTAAAAGTTTTGAAAGGGAGAGACCACTAGCACTTAGAAACTAGGCTCTTCTAACGACCTTTGGCTAGGTTGTGACGTTTAAGGACAAGTTTATCTTGTATTCCTTTCAGTCACTCTCTCCACCTCTGTTTCTCCCTCAAACTATCTCTATAGGGGAATCAGTTGGGTTTTTTTTAAAATGTTTTATTTATTTCTAGGAGAGAGAGAGAGAGAGACAGCATGAGCAGGGGAGGATCAGAGAGAGAGGGAGTCACAGACTGAAACAGGCTCCAGGCTCCGAGCTGGCAGTCAGCACAGAGCCCGANACTACAGGACAATATCACAACTGAAAAATTTCCATTGATATAATCCACCAACTTTATTTAGATTTCACCAGTTTAACATGCACTCGTGTGTGTGGGTATGTGTATCTGTGTATTTAGTATAATGCAATTTTATCATGTGTAAATTCATGTGATCATCACCACACTCAAGATATAAAATCACCACAAGGATCCTTCATGCTACCTTTTTTTTTTTAATGTTTTTATTTATTTCTAGGAGAGAGAGAGAGAGACAGTGTGAGCAGGGGAGGATCAGAGAGAGAGGGAGTCACAGACTGAAACAGGCTCCAGGCTCCGAGCTGGCAGTCAGCACAGAGCCCGACGCGGGGCCCGAACCCAGGAACTGCGAGATCATGACCTAAGTGAAAGTCGGACACTTAACCAACTAAGCCACCCAGGAGCCCCTGGAATCAGTTGATTTTTAACTACCTGACATCCCTCTCCCCTTTTCTGGAAGTAACACTCCTCTTCCTTTGGAGGACTATATCCCCCCTACTATAGACAACTCTGACAGGGATCCCAACAAAAATGTTTCCCACTCTCCTATCTCCCCATTTACAGGAAGACATACCACACAGCTGTCATCCAATGTGATAACCCCATGCATTGAGTCACAGTGATTGCCTCAGGGAGAATGTCATAATCCAAGTCATACCCATCAGAAGCTTTCCTTCACATTCTGTATTTGGTGCCTCTTATGAGTTAAAAAGCTAGGATGATGGCAACTTGCAGCTGATTATAGTCCTATTCTCCCCCATGGCTACACTGCAGAATCCTGGCTACAGTAAAAGAGAGAGCCCTGAATGCTAAGTTCTCTTCTCTGTCTGCTTTGCCCCTATCCCTATCTTGTGCCTCTTTTTCTCAGAGCTTTGCCCTCAGATCTCTGTCAGGTCATCTTCATCAACTTCATCCAATTATGTAAAAGACTGCTAATTGCCCTAGCTAGAGTTAGCTGTTGGCCCACACTAAAAACAAAGTACCATCAAAGGAAGGTGGAAATGGTAGAAAGATTAGAAACCATGTAGTTTGGGAAATGATCACAGGAATGGAGGATGCTCGCCCTCAAGAAGAGAAGACTCTGAAGGTGGCTGGGCAGATGGTGGAGTAAGAACACCCTAAGCTCTCCTAATCCCATGCATACAACCAGATATCACTCACATTAACATAAATAACCCAGAAAATGACCCAAAGACTAGAACAAACTCCACAACTAAATGTAGAGGCCACATCTAAGGGGATAAGAAGAGAAGATGAGGTGGAAAATGGAATGGATGATGGCTGGAGGTCGGAAGTGGGTGCGGAACAGGAAGAGAAATAGACTATCACACCAGGTAGTCTGCATGGGCAAGATGGATCCTCATAACACTTAGCAAAAGGGCCAAATTTTGTTAATTCTTAGAACCAAAGGGACTTAAAGACTGAAATTTCAAAAATCAGAAGGCTAGGTTCTGGGAGAATCTAGGGTAATAAAGAAGTCTCCACCCTTTAAAACAAAGCATGACAAACAGCCCTGGAGATACAATGGAGAAACAGCAATTTGAAAAATGCCTGGGCCAAGGAGGAGGGAAAGTAGTTTGTACGTTTCTGAACATAGGCTGGAGGGGCAGGGAACACTAGGGACTCCTCCAGGAACCAAGGAGCTATCAGATGCCACCTCCCTCTTCTGGCCACCAGCATAACACGAAGGCACCAACAGACTGACACTGACACTCACTATTTAACTTGCTTACACCAGGCCCTGTCCCCTTCATCCTGGCCTGCCTCAGTCCCTGCACTGCTAGTCCCCCAGGAGACCAGTACAAACCTTGCCAACAATGTGATCCAGGCATTTTGCAAGGTCTTGTCCCCTGGCACCACTAGTGGTAGTGGGCCTTGTGGGAGGCCAAGGTACACTTTGTTAAAATTGTACAGCCCACCCACTTTGTGAGCTTTGTGGATCTGCCTCAGTTGGTCCACTTCTTCCTGGTGGCCTGTATCACTGTGGAAACAAACTGGGGGGAACCTTGTTAAAACTATACACTCTACCACTGCCAGAGACCAAACACTGTCCACAACAAAGAGAGCCTCCACCAACTACTGAACTGAAGGAAAAAGTGGCCAGGATATAACAGCAGAGCACATACAACACACAGAGGAGACACTCCCTGAAGTGCCAGATTCCAGTGAATAGGGGACACTGCACTGCAACGCACTATGGACCTTTTAATCATAAGGCCATTATCTTCAGTAGCAGGAGATACAGCAGACTTTCCCAACAGAAAGAAGCAGACACAGAATATTAGACAAAATGAAAAGACAAAGGAATATGTTCCAAATGAAAAAACAGGACAAAACCACAGCAAGAGACCATAATGACATGCACTGGACTTGAGAAAAGAGAGAAGGAAGACACTTAACACAGAGATATAAAAGAACCAATCAGATATTTAAAAAACACCTCAACAAATGAAATTAAAAATACACTATATAGTAGGATGGGGAACCTGGGTGGCTCAATCTGTTAAGCATCTAACTCTTGATTTCAGCTCAGGTCATGATTTCATGGTCATGAGATCAAGTCCCACGTAGGGCATGCTTAAGCCTGCTAAAGATTCACTCTCTCCCACTCCCCTCCCCTACTCACCTGTATATACTCTCTTTATATCAAAAATACACTAGATGGATTAAATAGCAGGCCAGAGGAAGCAGCATTGTGAATTAGTGACCCGGAATACCGTAATGAAAAGTAATGAAGCTGGGGAGGTGAGAGAAGGAAAAAAATGCAAAATGAGAAAAGACTTAGAGAACACAGCGACTTCATCAAGCATCAAGCATAATACCAGTTACATTATAGGTATCCTGGGGAAGATAGAAAAGGGAGAAGAAAATTTATTTGGAGAAATAGTAGTCCTAAGCCTTCTGAATCTGAGGAAGGAAACAGATATCCAGATCCAGGATGCATACAGAACCCCCCAATGAAATTAGCCCAAGAAGGTCCATACCAAGACATAGAATAATCAAAATAATCAAAAGTAATGATAAAGGGAGAACTTTAAAACCAGCAAAAGAAGAGAGTTACATACAAGGGAAAACTCATAAGGCTATCAGTGGATTTTGTAGCAGAAACTTTGTAGGACAGAAGGGAGTGGCATGACATATTCAAAGTGCTGAAAGGAAAAAAAAAATCTACAGCCAAGAATATTCTATCCATGAAGGCTATTATTCAAAATAGAAGGAGAGATTGAGTTTCTCAGACAAACAAAAGCTGAAGGAGTTCATGACCACTAAACCAGCCCTAAAAGAAATGTTAAAGGAGACTCTTTCAGTGAAAAAGAAAGACCATAAGAAAGAGGAAGAAAAGTAGGAAAAACCAAAGCAGTAAACATATGCATATCTTTAAAACCCAGTTAAAGGATACACAAAATGAAAAGATGTAAAGGATGATATCATAAACCTAAAACATGGAGTGGAGAGAGTAGTAAACAATGGGTTCAAACTTAAGTGGCCATCAATTTAATATATACTGCCATATTCAGAAGATGTTATATAGAAACATAATGGTAACCACAAATCAAAAAAAAGTAATAGATGTGCAAAAAATAGAGAAAGGAATCCAAGTATGTCACTAAAGAAAGCCAGAAAACAATGAAACACAGCAAGAGAAGAAAGGATCAGAAAAGATCTACAAAAACAACCACAAAACAAGTAGAAAAATGGTAATAAGTATATACTATTAATAATTACTTCAAATGTAAATGGATTAAATACTTCAATCAAAAGATATAGGGTGATGGAATGGATAAAAAAAGAAGGATCCATCTATTTGCTGCCTCCAAGAGACTCTTTTCAGACCTAAAGGCACATAGAGGTTGAAAGTGATGGGATGGAGAAACATTTATTATGCAAATAGATGTCAAAAGAAAGCTAGGATAGCGATATGTGTATCAGACAAAATAAAACTACAACAAAGACTATAGGGACAGAGGAGTTAAGGTGGCAGAGTAGTAGGAGGATCCTATGCTTGCCCCATCCCTCAATCACAGCTAGATAAATATCAAATCATTGTGGATACTCATCAGGAACTCAATCTGAGGACTGAGAGAAAAATCTGCACAACCAAAGGGAGAAAGGAAGCCACATCATGGAAGGTAGGAGTGGCAGAGATCTGATCTGGAGGAGAAAAGAACTTCTGGATCTGCAGAGGGGAGGGAGCACTGATCAGGGAGAAAGGAGAAAAAGAGAGAGCACAAGTAAGTAAGCAGGGCATAGGGCACTGCACAAAAAAAACACTTCCTCAAAACCACTGATGGAGAAAATTAGAGGGGCTGATAAGCGCAAGCTTTTATAAGCAGCAGAGTGTAAAGTCTGAAGTTTTAGAAGTCTGTGTCATCACCATGGTAGAGCCTAACAGGTACAGAGGTGCTCCTGTGTAGAATGGCAGAGGTCCAGAAGTTGACAGTGTGGTCTGAGGATCCCTTAGGTCTCACTGAGAAAGACAGTTCCCCTTTCGGGAGTGCATTTAGGAGAGGTGTCAATTCCTCCCCAGGGACAAAATAGCCTTGGGGCACTTCTGACCTTCCCTATTCATAAGCATAGGAGCAGAAGCAGCTGCCAAAGGCCATTTTTACCTCCACCCATCAGCATAGACTTGAGTGTCCACAGTGGAGGCTTCAGTTACCTACACTAATTCTTGCTCTCCTTGCACTCTGCAGGAGCTTTTTTTTTTTTTTTTTTTTTTACTATGGCAACTGTGCCTGACAGAGCAGCAGTAGTCCCTGCCTGGAAAAGACCAGCACAAACTCCCTGCACCTACAAATTCTACTGACCATAGTGTGCTACAAAGCTTCAGTTCTAGAGAAAAAAGGATATAGCCTTTTTTAAGAAGCAGACCAAACACACCTACTTAAAGTTTGCCACACAGTGGACAAGGTCCAAACACTTCCCACTGCAGGCATGGAAAAACTCTGCAGAAGACTGACTGGAGGGAAAGAGCAGCCAAAACACAATAGCACAGTTTACACAGCATACACCAGAAACACTTGCTGAAGAATCGAGTGCCAGATGGTATATGATCTCTTATCGATATAGCCATTATGCTCAGGAACAGCAAACATAACAGACTTTACTAACACACAGAAGACAGAAACCTAAATAAAATGACAAGACAGAAGAATTCATCCCAAAAGAAAGAAAAGGAAGAAGTCTCAGCCAGGAATCTAATCAAATCCAATATAAATAATATGCTTTGACCAGAATTTTAAAAAACAAAAATAAGGATATTAGCTGGGCTAGAGAAAAGCATAGAAGACAAGACACCAGGGAGTAACCTACCATAGAAAGAAAAGACCTAAAATTAAATCAGGCTGCAATAAAAATGCTATAACTAAGATACAAAATTGACTGAATATAATGACCACAAGGATGGAAAAACCAGAAGAATGAATAAGTGACAGAGAAGATAGAATGTTGGAAAATAATGAAGCTGAAAAGAAGAGGTGAAGAAAAATATTGGATCACAAATGCAGAATTAGGGAATTAAATAACTCCATAAAGAATAATAACAGCATAGCATATGAGTCCCACAAGAAGAAGAGAGAGAAAAAGAGGCAGAAGGTTTATTTGGGCAAATTATAGCTGAAAAGTTCCCTATCTTGGGAAGGAAATGGACATCTAAATCCAGGAGTCACAGAGAACTCCCATGAAAATCAACAAAAGCAGGCCAACAAGGCATATCATAGTGAAATTTACAAAATACAGAGATAAAGAAAGAATCCTGAAAGCAGCAAAAGAAAAGAAATCCCTAACCTACAAGGGAAGGCAAATAAGATTAGCAACAGATCTCTCCACAGAAACATGGCAGGCCAGGAGTGGCAAGATATGTTCAACATGCTGAATGAGAAAAATATGTAGCCAAGAATACTTTATCCATCCAGGCTGTCATTCAGAAGAGAAGGAAAAATAGTTTCCCAGACAAACAAAACCTAAAGGAGTTCATGACCACTAAGCAAGACCTACAAGAAATATTAAAGGAGACTCTCTGAGTGGGGAAAAAAACCCAAAAGTGACAAAGACTAGAAAGGAACAAAGAAAATCTCCAGAAACACTGACATTATAAGTAATACAGTGGAATTAAATTCATATCTATCAATAATTACTCTGAATATAAATGGACTAAATGCTCCAATTAAAAGATATAGGGTATCAGAATGGATAACAAGAACAACAAGACTCATCCAGATTGAAACTGAGGGGTTGGAGAACCATCTACCATGTTAATGGGAAAAAAACCCAGAGTACCTAAATTTTTATCACACAAACTAGATTTTAAACCAAAGACTGTATGTAACAAAAGATGAAAAAGGGTACTATATCATAATAAAGGGTCTATCCATCAAGATCTAACAACTGTAAATATTTATTCCAACTTAGGAGAACCCAAATATATAAATCAAGTAATAACATGAAGAAACTTATGGATAATGATACAATAAGAGTAGGAAACTTTAACATCTCACTTAGAGCAATGGACAAATGATCTAAGCAGAAAACCAAAAAGGAGACAATAGCTTCGAATGACACACTGAAAAAATGGACTTAAATATATTGAGAGCACTGTATCCAAAAGCAGCAGAATACACTTTCTTTTTTAATGTACATGGGACATTTTCCATAATAGATCACAGGCTGAGTCACAAATAAGGCCTTGACCAGTACAAAAAGATTGAAATCATACCATGCAAATTGTCAGACCACAATACTATGAAACTAGAAGTCAATCACAAGAAAACATTTGGAAAGACCACAAACACATGGAGGTTTAAGAACGGTCTACTAAAGAATGAATGTGTTAACCAGGAAATTAAATTAAAAAATTAAAAATACATGGAAGCAAACTTAAATGAAAACACAAAACCTTTGGGATGCAGAAAAGCATCGTAAGAAGGAAGTATGTAACAATTCAGGCCTACTCAAGAAGCAAGAAAAGACTCAAATATACAACCTAATTTTATACCTAAAAGAGCTAGAAAAGAAACAGCAAATAAATTCTATAGCCAGCAGAAGAAGAGAAATAATAAAGAGTAGATCAGAAATAAATGATATAGAAACAGAAACAAAAACAATAACAGTAACAAAAAACACAGTACAACAAATCAATGAAACTAGGAGCTGATTGTTTAAAAGAATTATTAAAATTGATAAACCTCTAGCCAGACTTATCAAAAATAGAAAGAAATAAATAAAATCACAAATGAAAGAGAAGAGATTACAACCAACACTACAGAAATGCAACCATGAGAATATTAAGAAAAATTACGTGCCAAAAAATTATACAATCTGGAAGAATAAATTCTTAGAAACATATAAACTACCAAAACTGAAAGAGAACACAATAGAAAATTTGAATATACCCATAACTAGCAAAGAAATTGAATCACTAATCAAAAATCTCCCAACAAACAAAAGTCCAGGGCCAGATGGTTTCCGAGGGGAATTCCACCAAATGTTTAAAAAGTTAATACCTAATTCTTCTCAAACTGTTCCAAAAAATGGAAATGGATAGAAAACTTTCAAACTCATTCTACAAGGCCAGCATTACCTTTATACCAAAACCATAAAAACACCCCACTAAAAAGCAGAGTTATAGGCCAATATTCCTAATGAACATGGATGCACAAATTCTCAACAAGACAATAGCAAATCAAATCCAACAATACATTAAAATAAGTATTCACCATGATCAAGTTTGACTTATTCCTGGACTGCAAGAGTGATTCAATATTTCAAATCAATCAAAATGATATACCACATTAATAAAGAAAAGGATAAGAACCACATTATCTCAATAAATGAGAAAAAGCTTTGACAAAATATATATTCCATTTTTGATAAAAACCCTCAGAAAATTAGGGTAGAGGGAACATACCTCAACATCATAAAGGTAATATAGGAAAGACCCACAGCTAATATCATCCTCAATGGGGGGAAAAAAAACAACTGAGATCTTTTCTTCTATGCTCCAGAACAAGTCAGAGATGTCCATGCCCACCATTGTTATTTACATGGTACTGGCTGTCTTATCCAGAGCTATCAGACAACAGAAGAAATAAAAGATATCCAAATCAGCAAGGAAGAAGTCAAACTTAAACTATTCACAGATGGCATGATACTCTATGTAGAAAACCCAAAAAAGTCCACCAAAAAATTGCTAAAATTGATGCATGAATTCAGTTAAGTTGTAGGAAATCAATGTACAGAAATCTGATGTATTTCTATACACCAATAAAAAAGCAGCAGAAAGAAAATTCAAGAAATTGATCCCATTTACAGTTGCACCAAGGGGAGGAGCGGCAAGATGGCAGAGAAGTGAGGAGCTCCGTACTTGCACTAGCACCCATACACCACATGGAAAAGATCTGCAGCCATTGGAAACCTTATGAAACCTGAGAGATTGGGAGAAAAAGGACGCAGAATCCACTGAGAAAGCCTTCTAACGTGAGTGCGAACTGGGGAAGATAAAATCGGGCCGGGATCGGAGGCGATCCCCCTCTACGGGGAGTGAGAGGGGAAAAAGAGAGAGTCCAAAACAGAAAAACCTCCGCTCGGGGCATAGAAAGACCGTGCTTGCCAAATAACTGCATGCCAGGTCCCCTCGCGCCAACTGGTCCCGGAGGTGCTGAGCACACAGACTGCTTTTTTGTGCTTGCTTCTGGCTGGCTGCACTTCTAGAGTAGTGGTGTGCCTGCCGCCATTGTCCCCCCAGCGGGCTTGGGCCCCTGGAAGAGCCCCGCTTGGACACCGGGCGTCCGCACTCCTGGCTGGCTGGAAGTCTAGAGGGAAGGCAAAGAGCTGGAAACTGGGAGATTTTGTCTGTGAGTTCGTATTTCGGGTGACGAGACATAGAGGGACCCGGCTTTCCTCACTCCAGCGGGCTCCACGCACCCAGCAGGCAAGCCCTCGTCCATGTCCATGCTCTCCAGGCCGACCCAGAGCAGGAAACAGAAATTCTGACTCCACCCCCAGAGCGAGGCAGGAGACCTGGAATTGCCCCGAGGGGGTTGCCTGGGAAGTTGTGTCTAAGGCAATTTCAGCGGGGCTTGCAGACTAGGATTTGAAAACTAGGCCTTGCCTGGGTTGAAGAGTGCAACCAACTTTGGCTGCGCCCCCGGTACAGGGAGTTTACATGCCCAAAAAAGCGAGGTGCAGCACTTGGATCAAGAAGGGACTGGAGCACCGTCACTCTCCTCCCCACAACCACCAAGGGAGAGCTCCCGCTTGAGGCACTGGATCACGCCACGCCCATTCCTGCTTGAGAGCTGCCCTCCTCCCTTTTTTTTTTTCTTTTTTCTCTTTTCTCTCTTTTTTCCCCAGAACACTGACCTGATTAACTCTGGTCACCAGCTTGCTTAAACAATCACAACGAGTCCATTCTGTAGATGTAAATTTTACACCTATCGACTTTTTCATCTCTTTCTCTCAGGAGTAATTAGACTATATAGTTTCTCTGGATAACACCAGCGTCCTTCTCTCACCTATCCAACCATATTCTACCCTTTAGCTCTTTGAAAAAAGTTTCTTATCCCTTCTGCCTGTTCATTCTATTTCCAATTTTGCCTCATCCCCACCCTGACTTCTCTCTCTTTCTCTATGCTCTTCAATCAGCACTGCATACACACGGCTATTTAACTGTAGCTGGGAAATCCGGTTATATGCCTTAAACCGTTCTTTCTCCATCGGTTTTCTTCTTTTTTCCTTTTCTTTTCCCCTTTTTGACCCTTTTATGTATTTTATACTCTATTATTCGCCCTCCCTCCTCCGTCTTTTCTCTTAACTTTTTCGTTTTCTCTCTTGGTTTGCATGATAGATGAATTAGTCTGTGCATTTGTGTGCTCCTGCTACCTGTGTGTTTATCAGTCTGTTTTCTTTTCCAGGGCTACCTCAAGAAACAAGCCAGAGTACACAAGGTGGAGAGTCCCAAATATCACTATATATAGGAAAATAAAATAACCAAGGTCCCAACAAGAGAGACCAAGAGATACCATTCAAAAAACACTCTCTGAAAGGATAGGCCCTGGACAGTCAAAGAGTCTTCTTGGACACAGCAGCGCTCATAGATACAGAGAGCATAACAGGTCTTTAAAACTAACAAGAGCCGGAAAGCTAACTAAAATGATGAAACGAAAGAGCTCTCCTCCAAAGAAACTCCAAGAAGAAATGATAGCTAATGAACTGCTCAAAACAAATATAAGCAGCATAACTGAACAAGATTTTAGAATAATAATGGCAAAATTAATAGCTGGGCTTAGGGGACATAAAAGAAACTATAGCTACAGACAGAATGGAAAATAAAAATAGGCATGAAGAATTAAAAAATGCGATAAATGAGATACATAATAAATTAGAGGCCTCCAATGCATGGACTGAAGAGGCAGAAAGGAGAATAAGTGATTTAGAAGACACCATTATAGAAAAACAAGAAGCTGACAAAAAAAGAGACAAACTTATCCAGGAACAGGAAAGAAGAGTTCGAGAGCTCAGTGATACGGTCAAACGCAACAATATCCGTATCATAGGAATCCCAGAAGACGAAGAGAGAGGGAAAGGTGCTGAAGGAGTCCTGTAACAAATTATAGCAGAGAACTTCCCCGACCTGGGGAAGGAAGTAAACGTGGAAATACAAGAGGCTCAGAGGACTCCCCTCAGACGTAACTTGAATCGATCTTCTGCATGGCATATCATCGTAAAAATGGCAAAATACAAGGACAAAGATAGAATTTTGAAAGCAGCTAGGGAGAAAAGGGCCCTAACATACAAAGGGAAACCTATCAGAGTGGTGACAGACCTATCTACTGAAACGTGACAGGCCAGAAAGGAATGGCAGGAGATCTTCAATGTGATGAACAGAAAAAATATGCAGCCAAGAATCCTCTATCCAGCAAGCCTGTCATTCAAAATAGAAGGAGAGATAAAAACCTTTCCAAATAAACAGAAATTGAAAGAATCTTTCACCACTAACCCAGCCCTATAAGAAATCCTGAGAGGGACGCTCTGAAGGAAAGGTTGCAAGGAACAAAGATACCAGAGACACCACCACAAACATGAACCCTACATAAGACACAAAGACTCTAAACCCACATATTTCAATAATAACACTGAATGTAAATGGGCTGAATGCTCCAATCAATAGACATAGGGTAGCAGAATGGATTAACAAAACAAAATCCATCTATATGCTGTCTACAAGAAACTCATTTTTGACTGGAAGATACCTTCAGATTAAAAGTAAGGGGATGGAGAAATATGTATCATGATACAGGAAATCAAAAGAAAGCCGGAGGAGTGATACTTCTATCAGACAAACTGGACTTTAAATTAAAGACAATAACAAGAGATGAAGAAGGGCACTACATAATAATTACAGGGTCCATCCATCAGGAAGAACTAACAATCATAAATGTCTACACACCGAATGTGGAAGCACCTAAATATCTAAAACAATTAATCACAAACAGAAACAAGCTTCTAGATAAGAATGTGCTAATAGCAGGGGACTTTAATACTCTGCTTACAGCAATGGATAGGTCAACCAGACAGAAAATCACTAAAGAAATAATGAACCTGAAAGACACATTGGACCAGATGGATCTGATGGATATATTAAGAACTTTACATCTGAGGCCAGGGAATTTACTTTCTTCTCAAGTGCGCATGGCACATTCTCCAAGATAGATCACATACTGGGACATTAAGCAGCCCTCAATAAATATCAAAGAATTGTGATCATACCATGCACGCTGTCAGATCATAATGCTTTGAAATTTGAAATCAATCACAGGAAGAAGTCTGGAAAACCTCCAAAAACCTGGAGGTTAAAGAACACCCTTCTAAAGAATGAATGGGCCAATCAGGCAATTAGAGATGAAATTAAAAAATATATGGAAACAAATGAAAATGAAAACACAACAATCCAAAATCTATGGGATGCGGCAAAGGCAGTCCTAAGAGGAAAGTACATTGCTCTCCAGGCCTATTTCAAGAGATGAGAAAAAGCGCAAGTCCAAAATCTAACAGCTCACCTAAAGGAGCTAGAGGCAGAGCAACAAGAACGCCCTAAACCCAGTAGAAGAAGAGAAATAGTAAAAATCAGAGCAGAAATAAACAACATAGAGACCAACGAAACAATTGAACAGATCAATGAAACCAAGAGTTGGTTTTTTGAAAAAGTAAACAAAATTGACAAACCTCTAGCCAGGCTTCTCAAAAAGAAAAGAGAGAGCACCCAAACAGACAAAATCATGAATGAAAATGGACTTATTACAACCAACCCCTCAGAAATACAAGCAATTATCAGGGCATACTATGAAAAATTATATGCCAACAAATTGGACAATTTAGAAGAAATGGACAAATTCCTAAACATACACTCACTACCAAAATTCACACAGGAAGAGATAGAAAATCTGAACAGACCCATAACTAGTGAAGAAATTGAATCAGTGATCAAAAATCTCCCAACAAATAAGAGCCCTGGACCTGATGGCTTCCCTGGGGAATTCTACCAGACATTTAAAACAGATACATCAATAAAAGAAAAGATAAAAACAATATGATCCTGTCGATAGATGCAGAAAAAGCATTTGACAAAATACAGCATCCCTTCTTAATACAGTTGCACCAAAACCCATAAGACACCTACAAATAAATCTAACCACAGAGGTAAAAGCTCTGTATTCTGAAAACTATAGAACACCTATGAAATAAACGGAGAGAACACAAAGAAATGGAAAAACATTTCATGCTCATGGATTGGAAGAACAAATATTGTTAAAATATCTTTAATACTGAAAGCAATCCATACATTTAATGTAGCCCTATCAAACGGCCATTACCATTTTTCACAGAGATAGAACAAACAATCCTAAAATGTGTATGGAAACAAAAAAGACCCCAAATAGTCAAAGCAATATTGAAAAAAGAAAAGCAAAGCTGGAGGCATCACAATTCCAGACTTCAAGCTATATTACAAACGTGTAGTCATCAGGACAGTATGGCAGACTGGCACAAAAACAATTAGATCAATGAAACAGAATAGAAAATCCAAAAATGGACCCACAACTATATGTTCAACTAATTTTTGACAAAGCAGTAAAGGATACTCAATGGATAAAAAGACCATCTCTTCAACAAATGATGTTGGGATAACTAGACAGCAACATGCAAAAGAATGAAACTGTACCACTTTCTTACACCATACACACAAAAAGACTCAAAATAGATGAAAGACCTAAATGTGAGACAGGAAATTATCAAAACCTACAGAACACAGGCAGCAACCTCTATGACCTCAGCCATGACAACTTCTTACTAGACACATCTCCAGAGGCAAGGGAAACAAAAGCAAAAATGAACTATTGGGACTTCATCAAGATTAAAAGCTTCTGGACAAAGAAATCAAATCAACAAAACTAAAAGGCAACCTACTAAACGGTAGGATATATTTGCAAATGACATATCTGGTAAAGGGTTAGTATTCAAAATATATATACCAAAAAAAAAAATACAACTCAACACCAAAAAAAAAAAAATCCAATCTAAAAATGGACAGAAGAGGGGTACCTGGGTGGTTCAGTCAGCTAAACATTCACCTTTGGCTCAGGTCATATACTCATGGTTTGTGAGTTTGAGCCCCATGTCAGGCTCTGTGCTGACCCCTCAAAGCCTGGAGCCTGCTTCAGATTCTGTGTTTCTCTCTCTCTCTCTCTCTCTCTCTCTCTCTCCCCCCCACCTGTGATTTCTCTCTCTCTCTCTCTCTCTTTTAAAAAGTGAATAAACATTAGTTATTTTTATAAAATAAATAAAAATGGGCAGAAGACATGACCAGACATTTCTCTAAAGAAGACAAACAGCTTTTCAACAGACACATGAAAAGATGGTCAACTATCACTTATCATCAGGAAAATGCAAATAAAAATGCAAATATTACCTCACACTTTTTAGAATGGCTAAAATTAACAACACAAGAAACAACAGGTACTGTCAACTTTGCACTGTTGATGGAAATGGAAATTATTACAGTGACTCTAGAAAACAGTATGGAGGTTCCTCAAAAAGTTGAAAATAGGACTAACCCATAACCCAGAAAATGCACTACTAGGTATTTACCCAAAGGATACAAAAGTACTAATTCGAAGGGACACATGCATGCTGATATTTATAACAGCATTATCAACAGAATCAAAGTATGGAAAAAGCCCAAATATCCATCAACTGATGAATGGATAAAGAAGAGATGGTGTGTATGTATGTGTTTGTGTGTGTGTGTGTATATACATATATATACATATGTATATACACACGCATATACATATACACACACATACATATATATATGTGTGTGCAATGGAATATTATTCAGCCATCATAAGGAATGAAATCTTGCCATTTGCAATGATGCTGATGGATCTGAGTGTATTACACTAAGTAAAACACGTCAGTCAGAGAAAGACAAATGCCAAATGATTTCACTCACGTGAAATTTAAGAAACAAAACAAATGATCATAGGAGAAGGGGGAAAAAATAGAGGGAGACAAACCATAAAAGACTCTTACATAGATAGAACAAAGTGAATGTTGATGGGAGGGAGATGGGCAGGGGATGGACTCTATGGATGATGGGTATTAAAGAGGGCACTTGTTGCTATGAGCACTGAGTGTTACATGTAAGTGATGATACACTAAATTCTACACCTGAAAACAATATTACACTATATGTTAACTATTATTTAAATAAAAATTTGTATAAATGAATTAAAAAAAGACTGTAAAAGAAACAAAGAACACTCTAATAATAAGCAAGACAATCCAACAAGAAGATGTAATAATTGTAAATATTTAACCCTTCAACCTGAGAGAACACAAATACATAAAAGAGTTAATAACAAAAATAGAGGAACTAATTGATATTAATAATAGTAAAGGACTTCAACATCCACATACATCAATGGACTGATCATGCAACCAGAAAGTCAACAAGGAAACTGGTTTTGAATGATACACTGGACCAGATGGATTTAATAGATATATTCAGAACATTCCATCCCAAAGTAGCATACACATTATTTTCAAGTACACATGGAATATACTCCAGAAAAGATCACATGTTAGGCCACACAAATCTCATCGAATTCAAAAATAACAAAGTCTTCGGGCAGCTAGGTGGCTCAATTTGTTGAACGCCCAACCACCCTACTTTGGCTCACGTCATGACCTCACGGTTCATGAGTTTGAGGCCCACATTGGGCTCCGTACTGACAGCTCAGCCTAGAGCCTGCTTCAGATTCTGTGTCTTCCTCTCTTTCTGCCCCTCCCCTGCTCATACTCTGTCTCTGTCTCAAAAATAAACAAAGATTAAAAAAACTTTAAATAATAAAGTCATACCACATATCTTTTCTCACCACAGTGTTATGAAACTAGAAATCAACCACAAGGAAAAAATCTAGAAAGAGCACAAATACATGGAGGTTAAATGGCATGCTACTAAACAATAAATGAGTAAACTACAAAACCAAAGAGGAAATAAAAAATTACATTGAGAAAAATGAAAATGAAAACAATGCTCCAAAACTTTAGGGGCACAGCAAAAGTGGTCCTAAGAGGGAAATTTAAAGCAACAGGCTTACCTCAAGAAGCAAGAATAGATCTGAAACAACCTACTTGTATACATAAAAGAGCTAGAAAAAGAAGAAAAAACAAAACCTCAAACCAGCAGAAGAAAGGAAACAGTAAAGACTACAGCAGAATGATATAGAAAGTAAAAAGCAATAGAACAGATCAATGAAACCATGAAGTGATTCTTTGAAAAGATCAACAAAATCGATAGCCCTCTAGCCAGACTCATCAAAATAAAAAAAGGTCTCAAATAAATAAAACCAGAAATGAAAGAAGAGAAATAACAACTGACACCAAAGAAACAAAGACAACTGTAAAACAATGTTACTAAAAATTATATGCCAGAGTGCCTGGGTGGCTCATTCAGGTAAATGTCCAACTCTTGATTTTGGCTCAGGTCATGGGTTATGATCTCATGGTCATGAGATCAAGCTCTGCATTGGGTTCTGTGCTGGGCTGAGGCCTGCTTGAGATTCTCTTTCTCTCTCTCCCTCTGCCCCTCTCCTGCTTATGTTCACTCTTTCTCTTTAAAAAAATATACATATATATAAATATATATACAGTATATATATGCTATATTTACATATATGCATGCCAACAAATTGGACAACCTAGGAGAAATAAATTCCTAAACACATATAACTTCCAAAAACTGAAACAGAAAAAAAAAATTTTAACAGACTGATTACGAGAAATGAAATTGAAACAGTAATTTAAAAAATTCAACAACAACAACAGCAACAACAAACTCCAGGACTGGATGGTTTCAAATGGTTTACCTAATATTTAAAGAAGAGTTAATACCTATTCTTCTTAAATCATTCCAAAAAAAATAGAAGCGGAAGGAAAACTTCCAAATTCATTCCATGAGACTGGCATTTCCATGATATAAAAAACAAATAAGGACACTACAAAAAAGGGAACTACATGCCAATATCTCTGATGAGCCTAGATGCAAAAATCCTCAACAAAATACTAGCAAAC
The DNA here is from genome assembly GCF_003009895.1 of Hyaena hyaena. Taxonomy (NCBI): domain Eukaryota; kingdom Metazoa; phylum Chordata; class Mammalia; order Carnivora; family Hyaenidae; genus Hyaena; species Hyaena hyaena. The sequence goes on along the minus strand of NW_024081764.1, from coordinate 383,568 downwards.
TGAATCCAACAATACGTTAAAAAAAATCATTCACCATGACCAAGTCGGATTTACATGTGGGATGAAAGAATGATTCAATATTTGCAAATTAATCAATGTGATGCAGCATATCAACAAGACAAAGGATAAAACCATATGTCATTTCAGTAGATGCAGAAAAAACACTTGACAAAGTACAACATCCATTCATGATAAAAACTCTCAACAAAGTAGATGTAGCAAGAACATACCTCAACATAATAAAGGTCTTATATGAAAAACTTACAGCTAACATCATACTCAATGGGGAAAACCTGAGTGCTTTTCTTTTAAGATCGGGAACAAGGCAAGGATGTCCAGTGTCACAATTTTTATCCCACATAGTAGTGGAAGTCCTAGCCACAGCAATCAAACAACAAAAGTAGTAAACAGCATCCAAAATTGTAAAAAAGAAATAAAACTTTCACTACTTGCAGATGACATCACACTAGATGTAGAAAATCCAAAAGACTCCAACAAAAATCTGCTAGAACTGATACATAAATCCGATAAACTTGCAAGATACAAAATCAATGTACAGAAATCCATTGCATTTCTATATACTAACAATGAAGCAGCAGAAAGAAAAATTAAGAAAATAACCCTAATTGCAGCCCCTCTGGAAAAAATAATCCAGTGAAGAAATGCGTAGAAGACATGAATAGACACTTCTCCAAAGAGGACATCCAGATGGCCAACAGACACATGAAATGATGCTCAGCATCCCTCCTCATCAGGGAAATACAAATCAAAACCACACAGAGATACCACCCCACGCCAGTCAGAGTGGCTAAAATGAACAAATCAGGAGACTATAGATGCTGGCGAGGATGTGGAGAAACGGCCACCCTCCTACACTATTGGTGGGAATGTAAACTGTGCAGCCCCTCTGGAAAACAGTGTGGAGGTTCCTCAAAAAATTAACAACAGAACTCCCCTATGACCCAGCTATAGCATTGCTAGGAATTTACCCAAGTGATATAGGAGTGCTGATGCACAGGGGCACATGGACCCCAATGTTCATAGCAGCACTCTCAACAATAGCCAAATCATGGAAAGAGCCTAAGTGTCCATCAGCTGACGAATGGATCAAGAAGATGTGGCTCATCTACACAATGGAATACTATATGCCAACAAGAAAGAATGAAATCTGGCCATGTGTAGCGACTCGGATGGAACTTGAGGGTGTTATGCTGAGCAAAATAAGTCAGGCGTGGATACAGGAGGAGGGGGAAGGGGAGTGATGGGCATGGAGGACGGCACTTGTTGGGATAAAAACTACAATGAAATATCACCTTACAGTTCTCAGAATGGCTAAAATCTAAGACTCAAAAACCAATAAGTGTAGGTGAGAACATGGAGAAAAAGGAACCCTTGTGCATTGTTGGTGAGAATGCAAACTGGTGCAGTCACTACGGGAATCATTATGGAGGTTCCTCAAAAAATAAAAAATACAAAAACACTAATTTGAAGGTATATATGCACCCCTATGTTTACTGCAACATTAATATACAGGGGCACTTGGTGGCTCACCTGATTGAGCATCTAACTCTTGATGTTGCCTCAGGTCACAATCTCACAGTTTGTGAGATCAAGCCCCACCTTAGGCTCTGAGCTGAGCATGGAGCCTGCTTGGGATTCTCCCTGTCTCTCTGTTCTTCCCCTGCTTGCTCACGCATACATGCTCTCTCTCTCTCAAAATAAATAAATTTAAAAAATAATTGGTGTATGTATACATATACAATATTATTCAGCCATAATAATGAAATCTTGCCATTTGCAACAACATGGATGGATCTAGAGAATATAATAAGTGAAATAAGCCAAAGAAAGACAAATACCATCTGATTTTACTCACATGTAGAATTTTAAAAATAAAACAAAGGATATAAAGAGACAAATCAAAAAACAGACTCTTAAATATAAAGAACAAATTGGTGATTACCAGGTGGATGGGAGGAGGGGTATGTGTGAAATCAGTGAAGGGGATTAGGATGTTACTTGCCATGGTGAGCACTGAGCAATGTATTATCTCTACTGTGTACTTGAAACTCATATAGCACAATATGTTAACTACACTGGATTTATTTTTTGTTTTTTTTACAAGAAGATTCTGCAAGACATGAAAGTTGAGAGTGAGTATCTTCAGTTGGCATGTTCCAGTAGATTTAGAAAACAGAATAAAATCCAATGTATGGGAAGTAACAAAGAAACAGTATAAGAAGAGGCAGATTATCCTAATGTAGAAAGTTTTCCATGAAAGATAACAAGTTCCCTGTTGATGGACATATTCAAGCATACACTGGATGTTGGCAAAGATATTCCTGGAGGGTTTTTCACATTAGGTTAGAAAAATAAATTACTGGTTATAGATTCTCAAATCTTAGGAAGAATAAAAGTAATGCTCTAAACATAGTGCTACATGGTAAACAAATTTTTATAAATGTTGCCACCTGTACTGTGAAAGCAAAGAATAACAATGGGCATACATTCCTCACAAGGAGCATGTTAGACTAAATGCTAGCAGCTTCCTGGTAGCTCTCTGTGTGCTGTAAGTCTAGCTGAAGATGTCAGACAAGTTGAGTAGACAGCTCAGGATACAGTAGAGAGAACACACCCATTGATCAGCCCCTGAAAGTCACCCTGGATCAGAGCCATGAAAGGTTTTATGAACAAATAACCAGGGCAACAAGCAACATGGTAAGATATTAGAGACCATAACGGGCTGCTGACTCCTTAAACTGCTGCTGTACTCATTAGCGATCCCTAAAATTCTACTTTAGGGGTTTACTTTTTTTTGAGGTTCACTTTTTATCACAAAGCTTTGACTGCTGTTGACAGAGAAACAAAGAGAAACAGAGACATAGATATTCTAGAACGGAATCACAAACACCTCAGTAGAAATGGAGGATTACAGAGCATAAAGAGGTTGTGGCAGATCCAGGGCAGCATCTCTTCCTCTCCATCCCTCTACTCTACCTCAAGATTCATTGTCTCTGAACAATCTTTCTGTATCAGATTCCTAAACTAATCACACTTGAGCTTTCAAATCTACCTTCCACCAAAGTGAAGGATCTTTCAAAAATGAGGATTTGGCCATATTATCACCACTTAAAATTCTCTAATGTCTCCTCATTGACTTCAGAACAAAGTCTGTGATCTTTAGCACCACCTGGCAAGTCCACAATAATTTAGCCATAACTCTACCTTCAATTCCAGCGAATCCTGCCTCATACTGATTTCCACGGAATTTTCCATCACTGTTTGTTATTTCTCATCTCCATGTGTTGGCTTAAGTTTTTGCTTCTACCTAAACCACCTAATATTTTTGTATGAATAATTCTTATGTATTCTTCAAGGGTCAGATCAGACAACAAAATTTTAGAGTCTTTCTTGACTGTCCCCTTCCCCTATGCTTCAGCCAAAAGCCAAGTGGCATCACCAAGGGAATAAGGTGGCATGGATACAGGAGGAGGGTGAAATAATGGTAGGAAAGGATATTGACAATTATTAAGTGCTTCTTATGCAATGGATACATGTTGGGCCCTCTATATTCAGGGCCCAACCTATAACCTTATAACCTAAGACTGTTGGTACCAGCCATGGCCCTTTCAGGATTCATTTCCCAACTGGAGGGTCACTTGAAATGTGTTCTTTTAGGAGAGAGAATCTCATGATATTCCAAAAGCTATTTTGTTCTCCAGGGGGTCCAACTTTTGCAGAAAACAAAGAGCCATCTCAGAGTTTCTGTCACCACATGCTGATTGGCTGCAGCCAAGGGTGCAAGCTTCTCTGAGAACCGAGGCCAGAGCACACAACACACATGGGCTCTGGGAGAGCTATATCCCACCCTGATGCAGCACAAATTAATGGGTAATAAAAGTCAAGAAATCAAAAAATAAAATAGATAAAAGTATTTCTTTACTCATGCCATAAAAGTTACTGAGCATCCATCTTGTGCTTAGAGCTAGGGGCTGAGGCTGAAGTAGGAAGCCATGCAAGTTTGCTGCATCCAACACTGTCCCAGTGCCTCAGGAGCCAACAGCAGTGATAAAGGTGATGCCATATTTGTGTTTTACACTTGAGTCCACAAGGCCAGGGATCAGTGAGGCCCAAAACACTTGATAAGAACAAGCCCTCATCCTGATCAAGGCTCTTCTTGGGTTTATTAAGCCAGTACTCAGAAACCCACTACTGGCTAGGTTTATGAGGGGCCCACTATTGGTTAGGCAGATTGACTCCCCCAGGGTGACCAGAATAGAAAAACCAGGATTTGATAAGAGATGCTGGGGCCATGGTAGCATAAAACAAGAAAGGAAAAAAAATCAGGATTACTATAGTGAAATCTGAAGATTATTTTGTTTCACAGGAAAAAAAGTAGCTGCATCAGTACCAGATTTTTGAAAACCAGAATCCATTGCATGCCTCCCACAGATGCTGATGTCAACCCAAGTATTGAATTTGGATTGATTATTGAGGCATTTTTATTATGCATTAACTGTATACATTTTAAGGCAAGCTTTCTTTAAAATTCAATAAATGTAATGTTTAAAAATGAAAGACCTTTCATAAAATGAACGCAGGTTAAACCAGGTTCTTAGAGCGTTACAATCACTGTCATAAGGATGAATTAAGAAGGTTGTCCTGTTCTCCAATTTAATAACACTTTTGACTGCCTCGTAAATTGTGTGATATATAGTAATTTGGCATCCAGTATTTGATTGGCTTGCTCCTCCAACCCTTCCTCATAAATTAATGTCACTATGAACACAGACAAGTTCTTTCCTACATTACCTGAGTCCTTTTTAAATAGCTATTAACCCTTACTTGCCACCAAGATAGTATTAGTTTGATTTAAAAAAAAAAAAAGAACTATGCCAATTAAAAGACTCAAGACTACCTCTAATAATCCATGTAACTAGGTGTAAACATTTAACATTGAGAAATACCTGTTCTCAAAAAAAGGAAAAGTTTTAAGCATCCCTTCCATGCACTAGACTCCATGGACATTCACAACTGTGGAGCCCCAAATATGATGCAAGAAAGAATTCTGTGAATATCCAGGTTCTGATGAATATGCTCTAATCATATAGCAAGGAAGACAGTCCATTTAAGCAGCAATCCACTTTGTTGTGATGGGAGGACTAGAGAGAGTTACAGAGGACAAGGAAGAGCACAAAATCCAATCTTTGTGAGGTCAGTGAAAGCTTCACAGAAGTTGTAAATGGAGATATGGCAGAGGAGTAACCAGGCAAAAATGTATGCAAGGGGGAAGGGGCAGGAGAAGTCTCTCTTTGGAGGTAAAGAAAACAATATACGGGAATGAGCACTGCTTACCTGAAGAACCAAATGAAGTTTTTTTAAAAAAAGCCAAAACATAAAGGGCAAGAAGGAGGTATTGTGACAGACATGGCTACAGAGGTATAAAGCAGTCACCTGAAGAGATGGCACATAAACCATTTGTTTAGATTTTATCCTAGGGGCAATTTCTGATCAGGAGAGTTTCCTCAGCAGGAGAATGACAAATCAGATTTGCATTTTTGAAGGCTACCACTGACTCTAGTAGTGAGAATCAGATTGAATGAGGCAAACCTACAAGTCTGGAGGTCACTCAGAAGGCAGGCTGCTACAGTAATCTGGGTGGCAAATAATGGCCACTTGGACTCGAGTAATTACAGTGGAAATAGAGATCAAGTGTTAGATTTGAGAATATTTAGGCAACAAATGCAACAGGATTAAATGATTGTTTGGACATAACAGCTGATGGAGAAAAAGAAATCAGTGATGATACCCATCTTTCTGGCTGGAATAAATGGTACAGGAGAGCCATTCACTGAGATGAAAAGCACTGGGTTGGGGAGGGGGCTGGTGCATGAACTGTGAGGGAGTTAGGAGTACAGTTCTGGCTGTACTGAGGTTGAGGCACCTGCAGATTTCCCAGGGGGAGACATTTAGTAGGCAGCGGGGTACATGAATCTAAAGTACAAGAATGTGGGCTTCTGGGACAGCTTGCTTTTCAGAAGTATACAGTCTTTAGGAGAGAGGTTCACTAAGGCAATGTTCAGTCAAGGGCCTTAAAGTACAGAAATAGAACTGTCATGTCAAAGAGAGGGAGGGTTGACATTCAGTTGTGGGAATCAGGCATGGTTTCACAGAGGTGATATTTAAGACCTTTACAGATGGGTAGGATTTTAGTTGGCTGTTAGAGGAAAAAGTGGTCTGTCTGAAGCTGGGGTTGCCTGATCAAAAGCAGAGAGAAAAAACTGTGACACTACAGCAAATTATGAATATTTACATTGGGCCAAAGTTTAAAGTCTGTTTGGGGGTGAACTGTAGCTGGAAAGAGGAACTGATTGAAAGGCAAGGAAGACTAAACTTTATTCTATGAGTGATATGGATTCTTCAGAGGTGTCTGAAGTAGGGAATGACAGTCTTTGTGAATTTCGCAGACCACATCTTATCTTGCTGAGCCTTTACGAAGAAAGTAGGATTTGTGAGGCACCAGCACAAGGCGGCAAGGGTTTTGAACTCATACAGCTCTAGGTTATAATCCTAGCTCTCGTATTCAGAGGCTATGTGATCTCATGGAGTGAGTTCCTGATTCCTTGGGTATAAAGAGCAGCATGACACCCACTTTTCATGGTTGATGTGAACTTGAAGGATCACAGACTGAAGGTACCTGGTGCACAGGAGACCATTACCATACAAAGAGCTGCTGGAGTGGTGATGGCTGGGACAGATGTAGTTCCATCTGTCACCCCCTCCTTGTCCAGGCTGGCTCTTCAGAAGCAGGACATGATAGTAACAGCAACCATTTCAGCTGAGGAAGAGCCTGCCCACCTGGAAAGGAGTCACATTTCTTCCCTCCGCTCTAAAAAATACAACATGACTATTTCCTGCCATACAGGAAAGAAGTCTCAGCACTAAGAGGGAGAGCTTTGGTTGTTCAGGAGCTCACTGCTGTGTATTTCCACAGGTCACTATAAAACAATAGCAATGGCCTACAGACTGTGCCTGGGGCTCCACCAACTAAGTGACAACTTTTTAGTTTTTCTGTAACCTGCATCTGAATCTGGGGACAGGGCCTAGAAGTAGACATTTAAATAAGATCTGAACACCTCCTCCCAGATGCATGATGTCATAAAACTGAACATGGAAGAACCAGGCAGCAACCATTTCCCACACATGAGATTCTGTCTACCCGCTCCACAATGGGCTAATGAATCAAGATTTATCAAGTATATCCATGATAAAGAAGGTCTGGCACAATAGAGAGGGATTTGTGTGTGGCATTTTATTTCTGAGAGGTCAATGACAGACTATAGTTTTTGAGATCTTTAGAAAGAAGGCTTCTACTCGGACTTTGGCCTACCTATGAGGATTGTACAAGGCAGAATAAGATATTCCAACAAGAAGATCTGTATCTTTGGAACAGACAGGGGAAGGAGAAAGCAGCCACAAGCATTTCACATTAACTGCCAGGGTTAATGCAAAGGGTCTGAGAGGTTATTCTACTTGTAAGCTAACAAGTTAACTTGTCACAATTTCATGGATACATTCTTGAGTCAGAGACCAAAAAAACTGTTATAACCAAAGTAGTAGGGAGAGGGTCAGCAAGATCACTGAGCCCCAATTCCCCCAGATGGATGCATAGGAAGTGGTCTGCATTATAAGAAGGAATACTGAGCCTGTGGAATCCATGGCTTTATTGGAATATGTTAAGAGTACCTGTTCTCTGTCTTGGAAGAGATACTACTTCATCCCTCAAGGTTACTTATTACAAACAAACCTTGAAAAATAGCCCAGATAAACAGTGGTCAGGCCTTGCAATCTTGGCATACCTGGAAAGATATATAGAAGTAAAAGAGACCTATAAAAGAGACCTATAAAAGACCCACACTAAGCCCTATCACACTGGGGCTGGCTTCTAGCTGTATAACTCAGCATCCCAATGCATTCTCTCTCCTTTGAAACACAGGTCTTGTTGCAAAGACTAGGGGACCTCTTAATGCTCACTAGGATGATGACCTTCTAAAGGTACCTTTAATTAATCAGTCTCCTTAATGACTCCTTAGCAACCATGATAGCTAAGAATCAAACCTACACACACACACACACACACAGGAAGTAGGGAGTGAGGAAAAGAGAGAAATGATTTAACTCCTTTTCAAAGCTGTCCCTGGCTTTATAATACTAAAATCAGAATATTCCAGCCCTGGGGAAGAAACTTCTGTTAATTCTTGAGAAGTTCACAATCTGCCACATAAATCAGAGTAATACGGTAAGCTGTGATAAGCACAGCGACACATGTGGAGTTCGATTAAGTCTTTTGTTCTCCCTGGGGAAAGGAAGAAAAGCTTCTTTACATGATATAGCAATATCAAATTATCTGCTATTTTTTAATATTGCACATCTTAGAGTCATATCTGGGGTTGTTTTGTGAAAAGTGAACTGATGAATAATTTAGAATGGTATCTTAGCACCTCTCCCTGCATATAAAAAAAATGTAATCTGACTTAATTGTATGTTGCCATGATAACATTAAGAAAGTCCCCAAGGGGTAACTGGGACATGCCCGGCTTAATGAAAAGTCAAAGGACATTACTTGAATTTATATGAACTCCGTTTTCATGCTTGCACTGCATGTTCTTCAGGATGTGGTGCTGGCCTCCCTCTCCTGAGAATGTGGAGCGCACAGCAGTGTCTGTGGTGGCTTGCCTTTGCTTAAAGAGCTAATTAACTGCTTATCATAATTTTCTCATTTGGAAATCAAGAGGCTTATGGAAATCTTTTGGAACCACAAGTTGGAATTCACGCAACTTCATTACTCATTGAAGTTGGAACTCCTTTGATTGTGACAGTTTTTGTGCTGTTGTTTTTTTCCCCCAGTGCATCCATAACACTGAAAGCCATCCCAGGCATCGAAACTACGTGCCTATATAACAACAAAGTTAGTGCATGCAGGGGAAATATGCAGCAGAATTAACAAAGGCAAAATATGTCTGGATTTATATGAAGACAAACTACACTCAGAGCTGGCCAAAGCATAGAAGGATTAGCTTATTATCTCTATGGCAGAGAATTTAGACACTAGGAAGTTGATGAGCCATCAACCTAGACAAGAACTGGGGACTGGGAAGGGTCAGATGGTCCATATCATCAGGGTTTAACAAATGAAGACAAGACTGAGGGTGAGCATTCAGAATGTCAAGAGAAAGTGAGGTGATCAGAAAGAACAAAAGCAATGAAAAATTCATGGCCATGGACACCTCTGGGTCCACTCACAGCTCTAAAAGCCACCATTGAATTTGTGTGGCTTCCACTTCTTGGCCTTCCAGGAGGGATACACTTCGTTATCCTTTCTTCCTTCCTCAGAGGCTGACCTAGTTTGCACAACTGGTGGCATTACTAAATGAACATTAAACTTGAGGCCTATTCAATTTGGCGTCGATGCCCCACCTTACTCTTCCCTCCCATCCCTAAACATACACATTCCACATTCTAGTCTTACCTCCCTGATCCTAACCATAGCTCTTCTCACTCAATTCCCTCCTCTTCTAATCCCTCCTGTTTCTCTGCTCTTTCCTCATCTCTGCCCATTAAGATGTCTATTCTTCAAGGCAAAGCTCAAATGTCAGCTCCTCTCTACGAAGCACTGCTCAGTCTTTGGCTACTTTTTCCTTCATCAGAATTCCAGAATTACTGGGGCACCTGGGTGGCTCAGTTGGTTAAGTGTCCAATACTGATTTGGGCTCACATATGATATGGGTTCACATATGATCTCACAGTTTGTGGGATCGAGCCCTGTGTTGGGCTCCAAGCTGGGTGTGGTGCTTAAGATTCTCTCTCTCTGCCCCTCCCCTGCTCATGCTCATTTGCTCACTCTCTCTCCCCCTCAAAAAAAAAAAAAAAAAAATCCTTAATCCTTCATCTGTGTTCTCATGAGTTTTGAGTAATATTTATTATGCTTTCCACTTTATTCATAGGTGTGTACATTAATCTCTAGCTCACTAGGTTAAATTATTTCTTGAGCTCAGTATCCATGTCTTTTTCTTTCTGTATATATATGGCTGAGCATTTTAATTTTAGCACATGCTTCATAAGTGTAGGCTAAATATTAAGCTAAAGTTAACAGTGACCATCTTGAAATGGGGGGTGGGGGGGAGGATCATTCTGAATTTCCTCGAAGACTATGGTATTCTTACATCATAGGAAAAGTCATGCTTTACAGGCTGGGAGTTCACTGAGGTTCCTAAATGAGCTGAGGTCATCTCTGCAGTAGGCCCACTGTCCTGCTGGCCACACTGTAAAGGATGGGTTACATACAATGCAGGAGGAATGAATTATATATGATAGGAGAAATTCAGGTACCAGGCTCCAAAAGAACAAGTCTGCAGACTCAAGGCCAGCTCTGTCACTGGCCACAGCTGGGACTTCACAGTGGGCATATAGTAGTCCATTATGGTGATATGCAGTGACACATCTGGTCCAAAGTAAATGCTCTTACTGCTTCTTATATGTCACAGTGTTTATTTCACTTGAACTATCTCTTTGTGAGTTGGGGCACTTAAATATCTCAAGGTGGCAGTCAAAGTAAATCTCTGCTTAGAGTTTCCACAAGTGACAGAGGTATCTCAGATTGGATAGATTAAAAGACAAAACATTCTGACAGGTGGGATAATACCATCCAATTGCTCAAAAGAGCCATAGCTCCTCCAAATCCAGGCTTTCCTTGAGATGTGTGTCTGCTCAGTCCATGTATCTTCATTACTCAGCTTCATAAGAATGGCACTCTCTAAGGAAGAAGATGGCATGGCAGACTGAGAGGAAGATAAGGCATGCAGGAGTCTTGGATATTGATTTGGGAATTTTTGACATTAATGGTGATGGCAATGCAAGGATTCATGTAAACATAAAGTGAATTCTATTTTATTTGAAGAGAAGAACTATTGACAAGCCAAATAAGACAGAGAAAGTTCAGTCAGGTATGAAAGTAGGAAAGAGGGTAAGGTATGTAAACTGGCTGGAAGATCCTAACTCAGGTTTAAGGTTTTAGGCTTGTTTAGTGATAGTGAAGACCTGGATACTATGGTGACTATGGGTAGATTTTAGAAACTGAGGACAAAAGAAAGAGTTCCCACACTGCAACAGTTGTTGAACTATCAACCAGTTGTTGAAACCAAAGAGAAGATAAAGAGCAAAGGCCAAAAAACTTTGATTCAGGTAACTGAAAATTGAAGAAAGTAGAAATTCATATTGGAGGCAGTAGAGGATGGAGTTGTGGTTTTAGAAATAATAGGGTAAACAGAAAGCATGAATTAGGAAATAGAGGAAAGAGTGAGAAGGTATTGGTTTGTTAAGGACACTGTCACCCTGTTGAATTGCAAATATCCTTGAGAAAAGGTCAACTTTTAAATGATGTATGTTATTTACCTCTATAAGGAAGACTTTCCTATTGATTTTTGATGACAAGATTGAATAGAAAATTGATAAATAGGGGCTGGGAGTGGACTCTGAAGTCTGAGGTGGAAAGGGAGAGCTGGAGTGAGGAGGTAGACTAGAGAGAACCTGAGTCCACATCTTTCACCACAGTATGTCAGGAAGGGAGACAGGGCAGAACAGATAGGATATATTTGAAGGTCATGACCCTGGATGGAACAGACTGAGGAATAGGCATCTCCCTTTGCTCTCCATGTATTCTGTAACACAGAAATACGGAGAATTAGTTCCCTAAGCCTAGCAAGTGACATTAGTAGCCAACTGCTGCCTACAGATGTCCCATGACAGAGGGAGAGCCTGAAGCAAAAGGCACACACAGCATGAAAACCTTAGATGATTCATTTTGTTGTTGGCATTCCACCAGCATTAGCATATGACCAGCAGCCCGGAACCACTGCTGTATCCTAACCAGTGGCAGAGCGCCTCTTCATGACTGTGTTATTGGCCCCAAGGAAAGATCCAGAATGGTAGTCCACCCCCTGGGCACCATTGTCCTTCTAATAACTGAGCAGCATTTGAATCATGACAAATTTTTGAGTAGCCTGTGGCCTCCTTAGGGACAGTCCATCTTCCTCAGACAACTCCAGCTAGCAGGAAGCCTCATAGCCCACTATCTGCTGCTGCCACCCACCTTGAGGCAATTTTATAGGCTACCCAATCCCAAACAAACAAGAGCAAACTCTAATTTGGAGCCTCATTCTAATTTGTGGTATACTGTCTCTCTCAGAGCTAATGTTTCTTTGTACTTCCCCATCTAAGACATTGACTTCTGACTTGTTTGCCTCAAATACTAGTGAGCTTCTTACCAAATGTGACCCTCTTGTACAAGTGACTGGTCTGAGACAATATAACTCTCCAGCCATCTCTTCTGGTTCATCTGTAGAACTAGCACCAGAAGGAACCAGGGAGAATAATCCTATGGAAACTTCAAGTTGAAAACCTGGTTTTTATCTGTCCTCAGTGCTCAGTTAAGGCCTTTGTTCTTTCTTTGATCCATTTCTACTCACCTTGGCTAATCTGGCAGAGTAACTTCTCTGAGGCTTTAACAGCAAAATGGTCATTTAAACCCACATGTTGGGAGACATTCTCAACTGTGTCTTCATCAATTCAAAGGTGTTTGGAAGGACATTTTTGAAAAATCCACTTGCTTTTTCTACTATTACATCAGAATTTTTCTCTCTACTTCTGAACTTTCTTTCCTATTAATATTGGTCCCATTACTTAGTCACAAACCACAATGTGCCTCTTCTAGATAAGAGGGGCAGAGAGGAGAGTGTAGCAAATTGAAATATAGAAAGGACTGAATTCAGATCTAATTTCTCCTCAAGGTCTCACTGTTTTCAAATGAGACCCCTTTTTAGTAACATAAAACACTGAAGAATTGGGTGCTTTTGGATAGGCAAATGGTAATCTTGTGGGTTCCTAAAAAATGGAGTGCCATCTTTGGTGGCAGATACAAAGGCTTCATTTCTACCCAGCACCCAAAAGTGGACATGAATGCAAGTGCTGAGTATTGAAGACAGCAAAGCTGAATGCTCTGAGTGACAATAATAATGGTGATATAATCCAATATTATTACTACAACCTTTACTTACATAATCCTCATACAATAGTTCTACAAATAGATACTATAATTTACTTCATTTTCCAGATGAAGAAGAAGGTTCAAGGGGATTAAGTAGTTTCTGCACAGCAGCATAGTGGCTCATTCTGTGTTGGAACCCATAGCTCTGACGTCCAGAGCCAGAGCTCCCTCCTGCAACACTAACTGGTCTCTTATTTGGTGTCCTGTCCCAGCACCAACAATCAAATCCTCCAGGCAAACATCCCCCAGCAACAGCTCAGCCTCTCAATAGACCAGTACAGGCTACACTTTGGAAGAGCTGAGTATTTTTTATCTCACGTGTATATGACCAATCATAGGTTTTTGTGTTTGAAAAATTCTGACATCACTAATCTGACTGCAAACTCAACTTGTGTTCTAAGTATCAGCCATAACAGGGTCTCTTACCCAGGAAATGTTTATGATGGAATAATAAATTCCTGGTTTCAGTTACTTTTAGAATATCTCTGAATCAAGGAGAAACCATGTGATCTCTTAGAAAAATGTCAGTCATCTGTGCTTGCCATCCTAACAAAGTTGGAGCACAGTTGGAGGCTTATATGGAATGTAGCAAGGTGTAGACAAAAGGGCACCTGCTTTACAGTGAAACAGACCCACATATGAATCTTGGCTCCCTCACTAGCAACTTTCATGAAGTTAGGCATATCATTTAAATTGCTTTGCACCTCAGTTTCCTTATCTGTAAAATTATATCTTCCTTTCAGGGTGACCCTGAGGATTGGATTAGTAAAATAACATGTATAATATTATTAAGCATATATAAGAGCTCAACAAATACTAATATGCTTTTCCACTGCTCCTTTTCCAAAATAAATTTTAAGAAAATGATTTTTTTACTATATCAATATAATACTTGTAATATTCAAATTCATAGGACACCTGGATGGCTCAGTTGGTTAAGCATCTGACTCTTGGTTTCAGCTCACGTCATGATCTCACAATTTCATGACTTGAAGCCCCATGTCGAGGCAGCATGGAACCTGCTTGAGATTCTCTCTCTCCCTCTCTCTGCCCCTCCCCTACTCATACTGTCTCTGTCTCTCTCAAAGCAAATAAAGTTCACTTCAAATAACTTGTATTTGATTCAACCTACCATGGTGAAACAAAATGATGATCCATCAAAGTTTTTAAATGGGGTGCGTTTTTACAATATTTTGTCAGATGTCATTCAAATACGGTAGAGGCTGCTACATGAAGCTGTACTTTTCCAGGCCTGCAAGGAGAATGACAGCCTTAAAGACATGATCCCCAGTTGTCCCTTTTCTACCCTACACTTGGCTCCAGTTCAGGGTCAGAGTAGTGAAATTTAAAAAATCATAATCAATTTTTTGCAGTGGAATGAAATAGAATGGAATGAAAATATCAGTTCATCCAACATAGATAAAGTACTGTTTCATGGGATGTTTGATCCTTTATTATCTATATATACAGATTTTTTATATGTATTTGTGTACTAGTTGGCATCATAAAATTATTTTTTACTATGGGTCCCAATCAAACAAGCTTGAAAACAGCTACTCTGGATGGTAATCTAGAAAGCCCCAGGAGTCAAGCCTTTCCCAATAGCTGGAAGGTTGCAGAGGCTTTAGGATAGCCTGGATTGAGCCTCCTAGTAGCACTTCGTGTATATAGCCTTGTTTGGGGCACAAGAATCAGATTAACCTTGTTACCTATGATGTCACGATGTCAGATGTAACTTTGACCACACAGCTGGCACACCCAGAGACAAAGATCTACAGTTACAGAATGGATAAATGAAGCTGTCAGAACGTAGATGATATAATACTGTTCACAAACAGCTGCAGTGTAGGCACAGACTGGGTCACCTGTTCAAGCACTTGTGCTCATTCTATTTTGGGACACTCTTGATGAACTCAACCAAACATGTGTCCCTCCAGACAGGGCTACTGATGACAAGGAGATAAGAAAAATGCTGTCTTTTTGAAGTAAATACTGATTTATTTGGTCTCTCAGAACTTTTTGCTTCACCTAACCAAACATTGGCCTTCTATCTTTTTTTTATTTCCTGTTCTTGTGCCATTACAGGAAATGGGTTGAACTGCATTTTACTCAGATACTCATTTGTATCAAATTTTCTTCTAACAGTTCTTATTTCCTTTCAGGTCCTGTTTGTCATCGTCTACAACTTCTCACTTCAGATATCTAGTGCTAAACCATGATATATGTGATTTACCTTTAAATTAAGGTCCAGAAATAACACATATATGCATACTTTTTCTCCCCAAGGGGTGTATTTCTTTCCTGATATCAGATTAGTCTGATTCATTTTGGTTACAGTTGTAAGAAGGAAATTTCTAAGAGAAGCACAATCATATCAGATAGAGAATGTGTTAATATAATCAGAGTTTCTAAGAAAAAGTAGTTTTGACAGATTAGAAATTGTATCTTTGTGAGGATACTGCCCAACTTGTCAAGCCCTCCTTACACAGTGACAGCAGGCTCCCTCAAACTTCAGGGATGCCCTGTCTTCTCATCACATTATGGAAAGCCAGCCTGGAGCTATATTTGGACCTCTCTGTCAGAGAAGACTAACAAACAGGAAGTACAGCTCCCTACTTTAAGTTTCTAGCAGCTGTTGCTGATGCTTCTTGGTGCTCCCACAGAGGTTCCAATTTATAGAGCAAGAACCTGAGGTGTAACAAGAATAGATACCTTCACCTACCCTTGAGAAAGGGGTCTCTGTGCTCCATCATATGAAACTTAGAAATTTATCTGGGCACCAACTTTTTTCAATTTGGAAAATCCACCAGCAACTAACAAGTTCTTTACATTAGCCTGAAATGAAAAATGACTAGTGAATAAATCTACTGGAGCAGAGAGAGAGCCCAGCTCACAGCGGTAGGAGATGTGGGAAGGCAGATACATTTAGCCTTTCCCTCTCTGCGCAGCCATTAGGGACCCTTGCAAGAAACTAGCCACCAGCCCAGGGAGAAAGGGCAGAACAGTGCTGAGTGAACAAAGAAGATATTTAGTGCCTATAGATAATATCCAACGCTAGCATCAGCAGAGAGCTTGGCCAGTGAGGGCATCTCCTAGGAAACCATCAGATAACACTGGGAGAGACAGGCTTTAACATAAAAAGAGCTGCAGGGGAAACAAGGCACGTTAGCTAGAAATAAGCGATGTTTCATAACGTGGCAGTCATTTCTTATACAACAAACAGGCCTGCACTGTGCACGTGGATGCATTTGTGCACAGAGCAGGGAATCCTATGCTCTCGACATTCTGGAGGTCACCATCTCGTCTACCAGGTGAGATGGGAGACGCAGAGCCCGGCCTCTTAAAGAGCAAACAGCCACCTTCCCAGCCAGCTCTGGGCACCAGGGAATAGCAGTGATCACAAAGGCTACAGAGAACACATAATACTAGGATGGAGGGGGGCCAGGGTCCTGACCTGCAGAGTGCTCTGCACGTCAGCATATGGAGCTGATGGGCATGCAGCTGCAAAGAGAACCTGAGAACCCTCAAACTTTTATCTTTCACCACCTGCTAGGACCTCATCTTTCCCATCTTTCCCTTCCTCTCCTCCTCTCCTCCTCCAAACACACACACACACACACACACACACACACACACACACTCCTTTCAGAGGCCTGGTCTGCTTTTTCCGTTTTTAAAACTACTTCCAGGATTCACTGAGGGGTTAGCTAAAAAAAAAAAAAAAGTAAGATCCTTTTAGGACAAGCCCTTCCTTCATTCATCTGACCGTGTGCTCCCAAAGGCAGAAGCCAGCTGAACATCGCCTGTCTAGCACCAAGCCCCACGTCCGTGCCAAGCAGAACCAGACGCATACCTGGAAATGCTAGTCTTCTCGCTGATGACTGTTCAAACTCTTGGCTGCCAAGCAATAGGTGGTAATAGTGCAGTGATAAACACACTTCAGAATAATCTCAACCTTGTCATTCGGCCATTAAAACAAAATGGAGAATGGTAAAATTCAGAGGATGTTTCCATGCTACAGCTTCTCTTTGCTGAATGTGGCATCCTGTCTGGCTAACCATACATCTCCATCCCAGGGCTTCTCTTGCCCAAAAATTTCCCTTTGATATTGTCAGGATATATACCAAAATTATTTCAGGTAGGCATGCTCTGGTTACCGAAGACATTAGGCTGTGATAGCCCCAACCAGCCACACAGGTGCTTTGACTCAGTTTCAGCTCTGATCTGACGAGGAAAGCTTCTTGAAACTCATCTGAGCCCCCTTCAAGACACATATAGTCTGCTAAGTTAAGCCATAGTGTAAACAAAACCACCAGACAATTAAAAGGACAAATCACTGCCATGTCCATCAAAGAGAAAGTAAGAAATGTGACTTTTCTAAAAGAAGAGGTCAGAGCTCCAGACTAACATTCTGGCGGGAGAGGTTTCAGTGCAATCACATTCAATTATAGGAGTGCAAAGAGCATGGGTTCTTGATCAGACAGATCTAATAGAATTCTAGACTATTCACCTAAAATCTGCAAGTTGAGCCACAGCTTTCATCCATAATCAGAAAACAAAATTATCTTGAAAGCTATCCCACCTACCTATTGTGAGATTAAATGAGATAAGTAGTGAAATGTGCCAATTCCAGTCCTGGCTCATAGTAAGTGCTGAATAGGTACCCCCTGCACTGCACTGCCTTCTCCTGGACAGAAATAACAGTGGTCCCATTTTGGTTACAGCCGCTACAACCATTTCAACAGGCTGGTTAGCGCTGTACTAGGAGAGGGCTCCATCTCAGCCTCCCCACAAATGCAAACGACATTAGTAATGCCCCATGCTACTATTAGTGAAAATTCACACACTACATTTTTACAAACTCTTTAAAAGACTTGCCTCTCTCTCTCTCTCTCTCTCTCTCTCTCTCTCTCAATCCCTAACAGCCACTCAGCTGTGAAGCCCCTGCCTTCACTCCCTCTTCCCTTTCTCATCACCCCTGCGTGTCCACTGTTGCTTTCATTCTGCTTCCACCTTCAGCCCTCAGCCTGCACACGCTGACCTCCCTTTCCTCTCCTCCTGCTAAATTTAGAGGCCGAGCTGTCTCCCTGGTGTGAGAGGTTGGAGGGCCATGGCAGCGGGCTACAGAGCTGGTCTGGAGTTGGCTGTCGGCAGCAAGGGAAGGACAAATGTCAGGGAGACGGACTCCCCGGCTGCCCCCCTCCCCAGCCCCACCACTTGCTCCTTTGCAGCCTCTCTTGACAGGCAGGGTAAAAGGAGGAGAACACAGAGGGCCTCTGAAGTCTGGCTGCCTGTCACTGAGCTCAAAGAGACCAGGGGCTTGTCAGAGGACAAGTCACTGGGGCTCTCTCCCTTTCCCAATTAATTCAGTTGGCTCAGGAAGGAAAGGGATTGTGCTATGCCCAGCATTGGGCACAAAGCATAGCTTACTGATGCAATGCTGCAGCATCTCCAATGTTTTCTAACTGCCAGATTCCAGCCATGGCAGGAGAGGTTGGTTCAGTCCCTCATTCAGAAGAATTTTATTCAGGAGAAGGGAAACCAAAGATTCTTTCTCCTGGTCCCACTTGTGGCCCCATGTGCCACCTGATGTCAAGAATTCCATTGCCAAAACTTCTCTTTATTTGGGTTTTACTTCTTCTAATCCCCATAGTCTATCTGAAAACCAACATCAGTCATTTTTAAGAATCGATGAATCTCTGGCCTTTTCTGAGAACATGTTTAGAAAATAAAAAGCACAAATCCTCTCAAAGTGGATGTCAGGAGCATTGAGGGAGCTGCCAGGGAGACAGGGACTCCAAAGGCAAATGCTCTTAACTCACCATTTAGACCATCCCTCACCTTATATCACTGTTTGAATTCTGAAGTTTTCATTGAACTAATGTTGATCAAGTCCCTGCTGTGAGCCAAGCCTTGCACAGCTACATTCACGCATGTTCTCCAAGGAGAAGCCAGCCAGGACAGCCCACATGCTCTTACGGCCTAAGCCTGGCTCTTTCCAGGCCCTTTTCGAAGGACACATGGAGGGCAAAGAGCAGAAGGGATCAGGAATAATCTCACTCACAGCCCTGGAATGGCATCATGGCATCCAGCACCCAGAAGTGGGGCCAAGATGCTAGAAAAGAAGGTGTTCAGGGATAAAACCACCATTTATTTCAGACATTTCCAAGATTAAGATTGAAATGATTTGTGAAGGTCAAGCATCACTGGGGAAAATGTGCTGTTCCTTTTCAGAAAGGCAGTTCTTGGGTTAGGGCAACAGCCAGCTGGGAGCATACAGGGCACTGGATTAGAATTCAACACTGCATTGTTTCTCATTGCCATGTAGTATTCCATGGTATAGATAAATCACATCTTTTTGAGTGTAGCAACATGGATGGACCTTGAGGGTGTTATGCTGAGTGAAATAAGTCAGGCAGAGAGGGACAGATATCATATGTTTGCACGTATAGGAGGATTAGGAGGAACTTAACTGAGGAACAAGGGGGAGAAGAAGGGGGGAAATGGTGGGGGAAAGGGAGAGAGGCAAACCATGAGAGACTCTTGAATGCTGACAAAAACTGAGGACTGATGGATGTGGGAGGAAGGGGGGATGGGCATGGAGGAGGGCATTGTGGGGATGAGCACTGGGTGTTATGTGGAAACTAATTTAACAATAAACTATTTGTAAAAAAAAAAAAAAAAGAATTCAACAGTGCAGCGGCGCCTGGGTGGCTCAGTCACTTAAGCATCCAACTTTGGCTCAGGTCACGATCTCATAGCTTGTGGGTTCAGGCCCTGTGTCGGGCTCTGTGCTGACAGCTCAGAGCTTGGAGCCTGCTTCAGATTCTGTGTCTTCCTCTCTCTTCATCTGCCCCTCCCCCTCTCATGCTCTGTCTCTCTCTCTCGAAAATAAACAAACACTTAAAAGAATAAAAAAACATATAAAGAATTCACCAGTGCAGGGTTCTGGTGCCAGTCTTGTCTCCTATCAGCTGGATAGCTCTGAATAAGTCACTTGACCTCTCTGAGCTTTAGCTTCTAGATTTGTAAAAACAGAAGGCAACAGTCATCTGGCCCACCTCGCAGAGGTGGTGTGAGAACCAAGGTGCCTATTGAATGGGCAAGTGCTTTATAGCCTACAATGTGAGAGTTACAATCATGTAGTCAGTGTCAACACTAATCATGGAAGATGGCACAGAACGATGTGGGGGGAGAAGTGAGGCCCTAAATCACAGGTAGAGATAGAGTAAAGATGCTGAGCCAAGTCTAGCTTTGATGGCTATAGTGTGACTCTTCACATTTCATGGGAAATGCCTGGATATGAGGCCCGTTGACCACATGCCTCCCATGCTCTCTACATCACTTTGTTACAATTAAACCTGGCGGTCATCAGTCATGTTGATGGAGTGGGGTGGGGACAGTCTGTTCAGTGCACTGCATCTTGCTCTTATGAAAAAAATGCAGTAGATACAGGAAAGTGGAAATGCTGCAATGGGCAGGTGTTCGAGCATCAAGTTTAACATTAGGTCATAAAACTACATTTCAACATTCTGTGACCCCCAACTCTGAGCCTCCTTTCTCATTCAATGGCCACTTTCCATTGATATGGGCTCAGGTGAACTAAGGATGTAAGAAAATCAAACACAGAGAGGTAAAACGTTAAATGTTTGCCTTGGGGCACTGTGGGTCTTGCAGCAGACTCTGACTTCCTGATCACTCCAGAACTGATGCCCTACCCTGGAATGATTCAGCCTGATCAGCAATTCTATGTGCCCAAGGACTCAGAAACTGAAGAACTGAGGGGTACTCCATAGGTAATATGAACTGTGCACTCACCTTATGTCACTTTTATAAACTGTAAACAGTTTCAAAAGCCCAGTAATTCTCTTCAACCGACAACAGATGCACTGCAGGCTAAGGATCACACACAGAAGATCTCTAATTGCCATGGAAGCTCAATCACCTGTGCCTGCTCTGGCCAGAGGTATTACTTGGTACCACATCCCTGAGTCACAGGCCTTACCTCCTGCAAGTGAGCCAGGCCCAAGGGACTGCAAGGTGGTGAAATAGTGAATGAATAGCTCTGCCAATTCACCTGACAGTGTGGCCTTATTACTTGGTCTTCCCAGAGCATATTTTACTTACAGCCCAGTGTTATTCATTTGTGAAAGCCACAGTGAAGCAGCAGCTTTTATGAGGGAGAAACCTTCATTAGTTCAGCAAATGGGTATTGACCACCTGGTATATTTCAAGAGCCATGGGGCAAGCCCCAGGTTAAAGGGAGAGGTGTATAAATCCTCCTGATGTGTTACCCACAGACATATACATATAATGCACTAACTAGGTCTGACACCAGAAGAAAAAAAGAGAAAGCAATGTCTTAACATGACCCTTGGCAGAGGACACTGCAAATACTGATTGTCAGGCCAGCTCTTCTGGCCTGGAGCTGTCACTCTCTCATGGGTTGGGTTGGGGGAGGAGGTGATTTTCTTTTCCCAAGGAAGTGGCTGTTAGGACCACAGGGAATGGTACTCACCATGACTTGTAGAAGTACAATCTGACTTTATGTCCTCATGTAGAGCAATGGAAATGAATATTTAAAGGTATGGGGTCATAAAACTGTGGGATATGAGAAAACATCAGCCTTTGAGGCCTGGCTGCTACATATTGCTCCACAGTATACACATGTTTATAGTTCCCCAGCTGCTTTTGGCTCATTCACAGAAATGCCACACCCAAAAATTGGCATCATGCCCTTGATCCTAGAAGTTAAAAGTCACAGAGAGCCATGTTTTGTTTTTTTTTTTTTACAAATAGTTTATTGTCAAATTAGTTTCCACATAACACTCAGTGCTTATCCCCACAAGTGTCCTCCTTCATTCCCATCCCCCCTCCCCCCCACATCCATCAGTCCTCAGTTTTTGTCAGCATTCAAGAGTCCAGAGAGCCATGCTTCTGACTGTAGAGCCCTGTCAAGCAAAGGCCACAGAGCAGACCTTGCTCATCTTGCTGGTGTTCATGGCTCCACACATATGAATGTCAGTGCCCAGGATGGTGACACAGGACAGGCAAGAAGCAGACCTTGGGTCAACACAAAGGACTAGTCAAGGAGAAACTGAATTTTATGATTTATTGTCCTGGTTAAATTACTCTCTCATTATCGTAGTTAAGAAAATATTTTTAAATTAACTATAGGTACACAAACTGTAGCTCAGAAAAAACTGTACTTTCTTCTAAATTTGGGGTTAAAATACTAATCTCCTAACTCCATTATAATGCATACCATACAGACCCATATAGGCTTACACACAGATACAAGCCCACACATGCGCACATACATGGACACATGCATGCACATTTCTTCCAAAAACACTGGCACATGCCATATATATTTTCAGAGATATGTTAAAATAACACTTTGGTTTCATCCTAACTTCCCCCATGCTGTCTGGGTCATTATAACCCTGATGTTGATAGCATAAAGCACTGAGAGTGAAAAGCCTCATTTCCTGCGGGATTCCCAGGGCCATGGTTTCATCAGGGAAGTCAGTGATGCCCACTCTTCCAGCAGCAATGACCATGAGATTCCCTCTGGGCACAGACCCCAGGGAGCTGAGTCAGACGGACACCAGCAGAGTCTGAAGTTGGACCAAACTGACCAAAGAGTAAGAGGCATAGACTGAAGCTGAGAACTTACTTTCCTGAAAACAATTATTTCCCTCTCCTGAGCAATCTGGCTGGGAACACAGCTCTCGGGAGTAGGAAAGCCATTCTCCTGAGTGGTGCTAGAGCCCTTCAGGAACAGAGAATGATGAGAGGGAAAGTGTGGTTCCTATTTGTCTCCAAGTGAGAGAATCAAGGAGGCCCAAACGCAGGGATAAGTGGATACAGAGAGTGTTCTGGACTACATGTTTGTAGCCATCCTTCCAAAACCCAAATGCTGCAGCACTGATCCCCAATATGATATTTCAAAATGGGGCCTTTTGGAGGTAATTAGGTCATTAGGGTGGAGACCCACATTATGGGATCAGTGCCCTTATAAAAGGGGACACGAGAAATTGAACACTCTTTCAATCACGTGAGGACTGCAAGAAGACAGCAGTCTGCAAACCAGGGAGAGGACTCTCACCAGGAACTGAACCAGTGGTCACCCTAATTTTGGATCTCCAACCTCTAGTACTGTGAGAAATAAATGTCTGGTGTTTAAGCCACACAGTCTGTGGCATTTTTTAAAGACAGGCTGGGTTGCCTAAGACAGAGAGGGAAGGCCAAGGCTGCCAACCCAACAATCCTTCTCAAGGAACCACAAAGGCCAGTGGCTGCTAATTTCAAGCTGCCTGATGGAGAGACAGGAAGTCCCTCGGAAGCACATTCTTTGCCCTTTAATTCAGTCAATGCAGGATGGGACCTGCCAGGTGCTCAGACCCATGCTCTGCTCTCTGGAGACAGTTTCTGAATTCTAGAAGCCTGTAGTCCAGTGGGCCCGACACCTTGACTACAAGATTAAAGAAGAACATGAAGAGAAATATCCACGTTCTCAAAAGCAGAAATTTGAGACGGTCTCCAAAATGCCAACTCTAGTCCACATGCATAGTGCTCTTAACTCTGTACAGTTCTCAGAGTAAAATTATTTCCACCTAATAAGAGTCAGTGCAATTCCCCCCTGCCCCTGAGTGCTCTGTCCCTTCTCAGCAGGATACCACAGCCTACAGCTGCCTCTAGGGACCAGAATACAAGGCCAGAACTTCAGCAGCTGGTATCAGTTTGCAGCAGATCCAGCTTTCCTCTCCGAAGTTGTAAATTTCCTAAATCAAGTAAGACTCTACTTTAATAGTACCAGTAGTGGTGGTGGGGGGGGGGGGGGGGGGGTGAACTCCGGGGGGACAAGAAGCAGCAGCAGCAGCAGCAGCAGCAGCAGCAATGATGGCAGCACTAGCCAGAGAAAGATTTCTGAGAGACCCTGGGTCTTTTTCTCTTCTGCATCCTTTATATAGCCTTAACCCAAAATAGTTTTCCACAAGTTTCTAAATGCATAAAGTATGAGGGTGCCTGGGTGGCTTAGTCAGTTAAGTATCCGACTTCAGCTCAGGTCACAATCTCTGGGTTCGTGGGTTTGAGTCCCATGTCAGGCTCTGTACTGACAGCTCAGTGCCTGGAGCCTGCTCTTGATTCTGTGTCTCCCTCTCTCTCTGCCCCTCCCCCCACTTGCACTCTGTCTCTGTCTCTCTCTAAAATAGATAAACATTTAAAAAAATAAATGCATAAAGTGCTACATGAAGAAAAACGTAGTTAAATGCAAGTATTCCTAATTTTCCTATCTTTCAGGGTCACCAATGCCTTTTCTATCTAAATAAAAATAATAATTCAATTTCTTCTCTGTCCCTGCAAAGAGGGCATGTCTCTTAGTAGGCCTCCTCCATTAATGCTGGCTTTGAACCCTCAAAAGGTAAATAGCTAGGACCCTCCAGGATCTGCTCCTCACTGCTAATTCTAAACCCATCTGCTGAGCTCCTTCCTGCTAACCTTCAGTCTTTGAGGCCCCTCCCCTCCTGCTTTGCTTCTTCCCACATGTGGGCCCCCTCTTTGCGGTCATTCCCCATACCAAGGTTAACACTTAGCTACAGAATTTCAGAACTTCAGTGCTGTGTGAGGATGAGCCAATGGAATACAGTGCTAAAAAGGAAAGCCTCAAAGTTGAGTATCAGAACCCCCAGCTTCTAGGGCATCAACAACACAATTCCTGCATGAAGATCAGATCTCATTTTAGGCAACACAGACCCTCACTCACATGTCACATGTATATTCACACACTCCGCCATGAAGCTGCAGACACTCCCAGATGGCAGTTTACTGGAGCCTTTTTCTTGCTCCCCAAATCAAGAGTCCCGCGCCCTGTTTTGCACAACTCCACCAGCCCCAACAAAACAGACCATCTCAGAATAACACTGCCAGAGTTTCTGCCCAGAACACAGCAAGAGCACAGCCCCTACATCATCAGAGCAGTTTTAGATCCTCTTTTATCACCCTCTTCTTCCCATGTTAGGCTCTGGCTTTGCTTTTGCATAAGCAAAGAGCACCTTAAAAGTTTCTCAGGCCATAGAACACTGCTCCTTTCGAAGACAGATTCTGTGGCCACTCCTAGATCACAGAATAGCTGTGTGTATTTTTTTAGCCAGGCAATTGTCTGGGATCTGCCACACGTACAGAGAGAAGAAAAATCTTCACGGGCCTCCAGCACAAGTGGCCAGGACACACCCCACCAAGCTCTGCCCCTGCAGGGTCTCAGGGAGTGCTCTTTGCCACCCATTACCCTGCAATGTCCCTTGTCTTTTCTCTGCCCTGCTCTGTGGAGAGGACCAAGGAGGAGGCCTGTCAGAGCAGACAGGGCTAGGCAGCAGGAAGGCAGCAGCAACCTCTTTCCACCACTGACATCTTAATAATCACCAAGTTTTCAAAGAAACTTTCAACCACAGGGAAACTTTCAGACAAAATGGACTCCCAGTGAAATGCGTTTACCTCTTAGCTCTTCTCCACATGTACTTTATGACAATGCTGAGAGTCTCCTGCCTTGGTCTGAAATCTTGTCAGCTTGTAGGAGCAAAGCAGGATGGAGGTGAGTTAGTTTTTCCTTGAGAAAGAAAAATGCCAGTCAGGCTCTGAGGCAATGCCTCAGGACCTGCTAAGGAGGTGCAGGGCCCGGCCCCCAGCCTGCACCTATGCTGCCCACGGTGGCCTCACTGACCTCTTGGAGTGGCCAAGGCTAAGGCCTTGCTGTGGCCAGAGGTCACATACTGCCTATGGGCAAGTGAGCAGGTGGATGGCTGCCCTGGCCTGTGACCTTAGCCTATCCCACTCTGTGGCCACTACAGTGTCAGGACTATTCCCTGTGGGGGAACCCCATTTGCTCTCCACTTAGGAAAATTTCTAGTCCTTTACACTTTTGTGTCCTCTCCCCAGAGGACCCACTTTCTCAGTCTGAGCTCTCACTGGCAGACTCATGAAGATGGGCAATGGAGCTGAGGAGCAGAGCTACTCTCCCCTCTTCTGAGCCTCTTCTTCACCTCAGCCTCCTCATCACTGCAGATGTCCTGTCTGGTTCCACGGCCACAACAATTCTTGACTGTTTTCAAAGCTCTGCTCATACCCTTCCTTGTCCAGAAAATTATCCTTGACTCTTCCAGTCAACAAAAACTTCTCCCTTCCCTAAACTGAACTGTGTCATTCAGATCCAGCCTCACAGATCCTGGGTCTGGGAAGGCCTCTGGCTTTGCCTTACGGTGTAATGGAGCCTACAATGGAGTCACACACACAAGCCAGGGCGTGTAATCCAGACCCACAAAGTACAGAAAGATACAGGATGTCATCCCTTTGTCTTAGAAAGACCTCCCCATATGGAAAAAAACATTCCCTGGCAGAGCCAAAAACAACAACAAAAAACCCCCAAAACAAAACCAAACCAAAGCCTTGCTCAACACTGCCAATGGAGGCTGGTGGCCTGTCAGTGCTAGTTATGACAACCCCACTTCTTGACCTGCTCTTGTTCTTAAAGTTCACAGCTTTTCTAGCAGCCACAGGGGACAGGACCATGGTATTTGTCAAGAAAATCACATCAATACCAAAAGCCTGAAGGAAGGCTATGCAAAATGTGCTACCATGCAGTGCTAAAGGCTCCAGAATGGTAGCTGTTAACAACTTCTGCTGCCCCCACCACTGAAGTGGCCCTGTCACAGGCACTCAGAGGAGGGCCAGGAGGTCACTGCGGGACAGGCGGGCTGCAGGGGCTGAGGAGACACAGATTTTAGCTGGGCCTTAGCCTTTAGAAGTAAAGGAAAATAGGATGTTACACAAGAAAAAGCTCTCGCCCTGGGAATAAAGAAACCTGAGTTCGAGTCACAACCTGGATACGACACACCATAGGGCCTCTAGCAAGTCGCTTAACAGCTCAGAGCCTCTGTTTTCTCATTTTTATTGTTTAATGAGGTAACAATTAGGACACTCATGAGCTTTAACATATTATAAGACAAGACAACAATGCCTAGACCCAACCCCCATCATGGATCTGGAGACCATGAGCCAGACCCAGGAAGCACCACAGAGGAAGAGAGGTCAGGACGAACCTTGCCTTTGGAGGTAAGAGAAGCGGGGACTCAGGAAGGACAACTGCAAAGGTGGAAGCAGAGGAAGCTGGCTTCTATGTTCGTTATATGCGGCTGGATCTGGGGAGACTCACTCAGGCTGGAAATAGACACTTGGGGTTCTTGCATGAAAATGGTAATTCCGTTTCGGTAAAGAGAGCAGCAACTGGAGTGAGGAGGGAGGACAGAAAAGCAGAGTATTTATGCCACAGAAAACTGCACACTAACTGGGGCTTGTTTTCCAAGAGCTGGTTGTTGAACATTTACCACTGCCCCAGAGCATCTAATTTTAACAGAAGAGATAAAGGCCAGTAAAAGAAAACAAAAAACAGCTTCAAAGAGGTAGGAGCAGAACCAGGAAGGAACAGTGCCCTGAATCCAAGCCAGGTGAAACGGCCCAGAGGAAAGGGGAATGAAGGGGTGCTGTAGGGGTGAGCCGGTCCAGCTGGGACAACTGCAACCTGGCTAGTGTGTTGTGACCGGCCACACGCTGCTGAGACAGCGAGCTGGCCCCATGCCAGCGAGGGAGATGCCCTTGGCGTGGGCCTCTCTGCCTGCACCACCTCACAAGGCACCACCCACGGCCCGGGCCTCATCACGCTAGTGACAGTGCATACTTATTCCTGGCACTTTCTCTAAACCCTTGGCTCTTTAGGAAAATGAAGGCATAATCAGAAAGCTATTTTCACAACATCTGAATCTTCCTCTGCCAACATTTAGCCATTGATGATAGAAAAACTTCCTATTTCCTGGAGTGCAGCTATGAGAGCAATATGAAAGAATTAATAGCTTCAGTGATTAGCCAAATTGCACTCAGACCCCGTCTCATGCACCCACCATTCAAGACTCGTGGTCTTCTGATTCTGGGAGCCTTCTAGGTTGTTCCCAGACTGCAGGGCTCATTCCCTGCAGAACACTGGCAGGCAGCAGTTACATTATGTATCTGCTCAGCACTCAGGCAAGAAACCATTATGTTCACGGATCATTATTGACATCCTGACATTTGTCACCTCCTTTCATAGCAGTTAAATCTTGCTTTATCTGTAAATGTCACCATGTCATTTATTCATGAAAGGGGTCACATTCCCGAAATAGCATGCTTCAGTTTAAAGGGGAGCTTGGCTTTATTTGCAGTGGGTAATCCTCAAAGAAACTTAACTGCTGATAAATGCTTTTTTATTGGAGTTTCTTGGCCTTAAATGACATCCTCAAATGTAGAATGCAGTTCTGTATTCATGAAAATAAAATCTGAATGTTGAACAAGACAGAAGTGGGTTGAGATTAGAGCAAATGAAGGTTTTCTGTTGCCACCATATGTAGGAAAGTGGATGTAAACAGATTTGAATTTGTTGAGAGTGAGGCATGATTTTAATAAGATTGTTATGCTTCTAGAAACATGCCTGTGGCCTTTTTTAATCATTGGTGCCACAGAAATGTCAATGGGATCAGGGGCTTTTTAACCTTCCTGGGGTGACCCCAATCTGGGACATTAGAGGGGACCACTCAGCAAATATGATATACTTATTCCTCCCACCCTCAGATTCCAAGAACACTGGTCAGGAAGGTGATTAACTCATCCCTGGAGCTTATGTTTTTAGGAAGCAATGTCTCTTTCCTTTACAAGGCTTGCTCCAAGTTCACTTTAAAGTGGGGTGACTATATAGTTTATCATCCAAACCCAGACACTTTGCAAGGGGGAAAGGAGGCACTAAAAATAATAGGTATTAATTGATCTACAACAACCATGACCCTAGGGAAAAAAGGGGGGAGAGCATATGGCTACATGGACTGTAGGACTCTATCCACTGACTCTTTGAAGAGGTTTATATCCCTCAGATGCTAATTAACTATTATCCAGGAAAGGTTTCTCTGTGTGGGGGGAGGCCAGGATAGGAAGGTCCTGCTGCTGTCTGCCTTTATTTTTCTAATACAGTGATTCTAAAAGTGTGGTCCAGGAATGGAAATGGCCTGAATAAGCTGCAAAAAATGCAGGTGCCTGGTCCCTACTTCAGATCTACTAACTCTGAACTTCCAAGGATGAGGCTCATGCACCTGCATTTTAAGACCTCCTTCCCAAAATGTAACACACTGAAATCTGAGAGCCAATTACTCTGATCAAATCTTTTGTTCTCTCAAGGTACCTCTGTATTCTGGTCACAATGTGGTAATAGGAAGTAGGTGAGTATATTCTGGTGAGTGTTTGTTTGTTTTGTTGTGGTTGTTGCTCTCATTTGCCTAGAAAAGTAACTTGCACATAGAGTTTAGGCTGAAAATAGATTCTCCATTGTGCACAAATATGGAGGCCATGACACTTCCTGGATAATGCCATTAAACATCAATCTAATCCCCTGCTCATGGCCCTATGTATAACCATTTCACATCCACTAAGTGCAGGCTACATGCACGAATATGCTCTCAGAGAAGTTGGAAGATAAGAAAATGGTTAGAAGACATTGAGGTCATCAAAAAAGGTGACTGAATGCAATTAAAACTGCTCACTGTTAGAAAAGGGCCAGGGAGGAAAATTTCCCCAGGCACTAATGAGATCCTTTTTGAGTGTAATATATACTGTAGCAACAAGTATCACAGACCACAGCTGAATCAGAGTTCCTGTTTGTAAGCCCAGGCCAGGGTCATGGACGTATAGCTATCACTGCCTTAGATAATTTCCTCATTAGTTCACCATTGTCATCACTGCTGTGGCAATGGTAGAATGCCTTCATCCTTCTGATGGGCCCTGAGAGGGACCAGGAGGGTGGTTGCCAGCGAATTGAGGCAGCAGGGAAGGGAGATAATAAGAGCATACTCTATTTGTGTGGTACATCTGCATGCATTTTGTCATTTGTACCGCCCTCAATTCAGTCATAGGTGGAACTGAGCCCAAAATCCATCCATGACCCATATATAACCCCAGGGTCTGTCTCTACCTGTTTCCCTCTGCCTCCAGAAAGAGAACCTGGCACCAGATCTTACATGGAACACGTGTTGGCCAACAACTCCTGGAGTTGGATCCTCATAAAACTGAAAACCTCCCACTACCTCTAGGCATGTGAGTTGGCCATCATATTGGGTTCCAGCCTAGGCTAGTAGCCACTGTTGACCAATGGTGTGAGTCTTAGGAAGAAACTGTCATAGACCCAGGAGATGTTAATTAAATGCCATCCTTGAGTCAATCTTTAAAAAATGGTGGGGCGCCTGGGTGGCTCAGTCGGTTGGGCGTCCAACTTTGGCTCAGGTCATGATCTCATGGATCATGGGTTCGAGCCCTACATCGGGCTCTATGCTGACAGCTAGCTCAGAACCTGGAGCCTGCTTTGGACTGTGTGTCTCCCACTCTCTCTGGCCCTCTCCTCCTTGTGCTGTCTCTGTCTGTCTCTCTCTCTCTCTCAGAAATAAAAAATATATATATTTAAAAAAATGGTGAAATCTCTGGGTACCTTAGTGGCTCAATTGGTTAAGCATCTGACTTCAGTTCAGGTCATGATCTTGCGGTTCATGAGTTCGAGAACCTGTGTCTGGCTCTGTACTGACAACTCAGAGCCTGAAGCCTGCTTCAGATTCTGTGTCTCACTCTCTCTGCCCCTCCCCCACTCACACTTTGTCTCCCCCCCCTAAAAAATGAATAAACATTAAAAAAAATGTTTTAATGGTGAAATCTCAGGACCTCTCCATAATGTCTTTTTGTACCCCGTCAACTGAGGTCTTTTTTCTGACCTTCAAATGGCTCTTACCTCAAGTTCCCATTCTCATTTAACTGAACAAATTCACCCTCTGGTTCTTCCCATCTGCCCAGACTGACATTTCACAGAGTCTTAAGGAAAGAAATTTCAAGTTTCAAAGAATAATAGGCCAGATCCTCCCAACAACCCAGAAATCTCATGAGCTTCCACCAACTCATCTACTCTCAGCAGCCTTAAGAGCCTCCCGCACTGAGCTGGGTACTGACAGGAAAGGGGCACACAGTTCCTAATCTAGTGGAGGTTCCAGTTGCTGAGAAGACAGCACACATGCTGTAGGGTCAAGAGGAGAGTTAATCTATACCAGTCAGACCATATGAAGCCAGTTCTTCTCTGTGCCAGGCCTTGTAAGAACCACATAATTTCCTTAGACAAATGCCCTTACCTTCCTGAGCCTCAGGTTCCTAATAAATGAAGAGAATATTAATATATCTAATTCACTGTAATATTCAGTGAGAGGATGTCAAGCCCTTCACACAGGGTCTCGTACACAGTAGGGATACATGTTAACAGCCTTCCTTCTTCTATAAAAGTTAAATGTAAATGTGGTCATATGCTCCCAGTTAGGAGTAGGATTTTACTAAATGCAAACTGGCTCATCCTCTGATTTGTACTGTGCATGTGAGAGAGTAGATTAACCTCCAAATGCCTCAGGTTCTTCATCTGTGAACGGTAATTGCTGTCCCTCTAGCTACTCAGCTCCAGTTATCACCAAAAGAAAAGCACAAGGCATGTTTTAGAATGTCTGGGAGCTGACTGGGAGACAGTTTCCAGAGAGGTGCAGGGTGGGGTTCTATTATGACCACTGGGATTGAAAAGACAGCTCTATTTTCTACTCTGTCTTTCTGTTAAATTGAACTTCAGCCCTGGAAATTAATATCCCCACTGCATTTTAGTGAGGTGGCTCTATTTTTACAAGCGCCACAGAATCAAGCCCTAATCTGTTATGCTGTGACCTTTCGCTGGGCTCTGCATCAGGGAATCATAATTCAGGGCCAGCTCCAGCTTTGGAAACCTCCATAGGCCTTTTATGACATGAGTACTATTGAATATTCTATAAAATCTCCTTGGAAAACTGGCCCACATTTCTTCATAATCTCCCCAGACTGCTTCTGAAGTCTCTCTATAGATTTTTTACTCTAAAAATCCATAGTGTTTCTTAATAAGGATCTGGGCCTCTCATAAGGGATTGTGAAGAGGATAAGGCTAGATTGGGTCCCCAGGGGAGGGTGAGGTGGGGTAACAGAAGCCATTTTGTTACTGTTACGCCCCTGGATGAGGATTCTGAGCTTAGGAGTCTGTCAGCTGGATGCAATCATTTCCAGTAGATGGAGATGAAGGAAGGAATTTAGAAGTTGAGCCATACTACCCCCTTGCCCTATTTGACTGCAAGTTTTTCGAACCTTGAGAAGGAGACATCAATGTTTAAGACCAAAGGTTGCATGCCTTCTTGGATAACCTGAAATATCTCTTTCATTCTCTTAGCCAGACTCTACCTGTGCCAGGTTGTCCCCTCACTTCTGTACTTGTATCAAGCACATCATCATGAAGCATAGGAACTGGCTTTCCAAACATCCTCTATGGGCTAGACAACACAACGTGGAAGTTCAACTGGGTCAACTCTCTCCGTAACCTTGACCAAAGAGAATGAGAAATGGAAGGAAACTAGACAGATACATATACTCTTTTGTCCTCAATTTTAATTGCTTCATAAAATGTGTTTTTTTTCCTGGCATACCTTCCCAAGGAGCCCAGTATGCCAAGTCAACATTCCTGCTAAGGATCTAACGTGTCCTCATAATGCTTATCATAAGCCTGTCTCCGGCCAGCACAGTAACACACAGCGTTGCACTGCTTTGCATCCTTCCTTGCCTCACTTTCCTTTTTCTGCCTTTACTCTCACTATGTTGGCCTTACACTTCCCAAAAGCGTTACAGTGTTAATACTTTAATCCTTGCCACAGGCACTGCTTTCACAAGGACCTGGCTAAAGTACATGTAGCTTTGCCAAACATGAAGGTTGGGTAAATTGTGATAGACCCCATCAGAGCCAGAATGTGGGCCTTGGGGACAAGACTTCTATGTAACTTGTCCTTTCCCACATCACCTCAACTTTGCTTAGCATAGGGCTTGGCACATAGTAGCTATTCTATAAGGAAGTAAAATATATTGCACTGAACGGAGTATATTAGAACCAGAAATAAACCAAATAAATCCCCCAAAATGCTTTCTAATTAGAGTTATAAGCGCCTGAGCTTCTGCCAATGCTGCCTTTTCTAGTAACTTCTCTTCTAAGAAGCCCCGGAAAGAGCAAAATATCATATACCGCTATTAGCCAGGGTCACCCAGAGAAACAGAACCATTGGTGTGTATGAAGAAAGAGAGAGAGATCAATTGACTGATTATTGGAATTGCCTCACATGATTGTGGAAGCTGAGACGTCCCACAGTCTGCTCTCTGCAGGCAGGAGACTCAGGAAAGCTGGTGGGTGTAAATTAGTCTGAGTCTGAAGGCCTGAGACCCAGGGAAGATAATGGTGTGAATCCCAGTCTGAGGGATGAATCCTCCTTTCCTCTGTTTTTGTTCCATATAGGCCCTCCATGGACTGGATGATACCTATCCACACTATGGGGGACGATCTACTTTACAAGTTCACAAACTGAAATACTCATCTCAGCCAAAAACACCCTCACAGACATATCCAGAGATAATATTCAGTGTGGGAATCCTCATAACCCAGTAAAGCTGACACATAAAACTTAACATAACATCATCCTTCAAACATTTACAATTTTCAAGACTCTTACACAGACTGTAGTTCATTTGATACTTGTAGCAGGTCTCCAAAGCAGACAAAGTATGTCTAATGGACATCTAACCCATAGGGACACCAAAGATTGCAAAGGAAACATGATTTGCCCAAGTTCATACCAAGCCGAGGGCCCTTACTGTGACATCATTATAGCTAAAACAGTAAGGGTCCCAGGCAGTCTTTCAATGGTGCATGTCCTTAAACCAAACACCCTTTACCAAATGGCATATGCACCCCACTACAAAAGAGATGAAAGACACTGAGCCAGCGAGAGAAACCAAAATTATTTTTTAAAAGAAATCTGAGGAGTTAAAATATAATTGTGAGAATTATGAGCACTTTAAGGGATGAATGTATCCAAGAGAAATAATATGAAAAGATCATCCTCTCCTCCAATGTTTTAACCACCAAACAACGAAAAAGAAAAAGAAACTTAAAGAAGCTCTCTGAGTAATTCCATGCTACCCAGGGCCAGCAATCCTTTCCCTATCTAGCATTTCCCTGAAGCCAGGAGCAGTATTTGGCTCTGGAGGCAATTACTTGCCAAATGACAAGTCCTCAAATATCATCTACCTCCTGAACTTACAAATGCTTCCAAAAGCCAAGGACTGGGTTAGGGAAGGTTCCAGATTCTCCTCTTACTGGAAAGAATAGAAGGAAGAGGGACCAGGACCTGTCAAAAGCTCTCCTTACCTTAGAAATATTCAGAAGGTGCATACTTCTTGTTTTTTGTTTTTTTTTTTAAACTGTTTATCAGAAATCTCAGTCTGGCTCACTTGCATAACTGGCTCCAACTTCAGCACAAGCTCTTCTCCTTAATCTTCCTTCTTCAAAATCCTGTGTGCTCCTCCATGAGTCTTGGGGCTCAGCCTTGCACTCTCTGCCTTAGAATGTCTGGCACTTAGCCCTTGGCCAATCTTTCTCAGAACAGGATCTCCATGATGGGCCTCTTCGAGACCACAACCCAGGAGATCCTGAACGTCCTTCTTCCTTCCTGAAGGATCTTTCACAGACACAGTGGTTTGAAAAAAGTGAAATAAACACAGGACAGCAGAAGTAGCATGACAAAGAGCAGATGAAATATCTGTGACTTCTACTAACAAACATATGTTGCACCTACTAAGTAGCAGGCATATTTATATGCATTGTTTTTTGCCAACCCAGTATGATTCTAAAAAACACACCCCACTTGGAGCATATATGGAAACCCAGAGACATTAGAAAGATCTCTAGATCTAAAAACAGCCATCAAAAAGCCCCTGGACCCATTGGACTCTAATGACCTTCTTGTTATTTATTCCCTGTAGGAAACAAAGATACCTTGGGCAGTTTCCCTGGTCCTGGGGTTAGTTAAGGAGGGTAGTAATGAGGGATACCACTAAAAGGAATAGCATTAGAAATGAGACCCAGTGGGGACAATTTAGGAGAGAAGTTGACTGGTACAGTTTCATGTCAGAAGCGTCACTATATTACAGCCCTAGGAGAAAATGGATACTACTAAAGACCAAGAGAATTTAGACCTAAGAAGGGATCAAACCAGAGAGGAAAAACTGAAGCTCAGAGATGATAGAAAACTAGGAATAGAGTCAAAGTGTTATCATGTCCACTTCTTTCCCAATGGGGAAGGGGGCAATCTATCTCTTCCAAAGAGCTCCAGAAAGTATGTGTATGTAATGGAGGAGGCTTTTGTGATCTGGGGAACAAATCTGTAGGGCAGCTCCCTCCCCAAGAACACAGGGTAAGCATTGGTCATGGCACCTGTGGGAGAGGGGCCAGAAATCCAGCTGTGCAGAAGGCAGTCAGCAGCCCCAGTGCTATGAGCTAATGCAGCCAGCAGCAGATCTGTCTGCTTAAGATCTGGCCTCCCATCTCTGGAGACTTAAAGAACTAAAAATCTCGTATGGCCAGAGGCAGGGAATTCACCCAGCAAGCTGTGGGCAAGCTACCGGATTTGGGCAGCTTCTCTGCTGAATTTTAATGAAGTAATTAAGAGCTAGATAATAGAGATGGGGCTCTGCAGAGCAACACTCGTGAACCTAACCTCTTTGATATGTTCCTGCATCAGGAAGCAACTCTATCACTAGATAGCTTCATTAATATTCCAGCCAGATCTCTGGCTCTTAAAGTGATCTGTGCCAAAGTTTGTTAGTCTTTCAAATTACCTGCTGAGGTTCTCTGGTTAAAAAAAGAAAAAAAGGAATGAATGAATGCATTCTAGGGAAAGACAATGTTACAGAGTAGCAGCAGATCCTCTGGGCTAGCTCACACTTCCTTTTCAAAAACTTGGACTGGGTTATATAGAAGAAACAATTATGGAACCACTCCATACCAACTGATCAGAAGATATGGCCTATGGCATGGCAACCCAGGAGAACAAGAAACCTGTCTACCTGGGACCCCTCTCTTTAAGAGTTGGCCACTTGATGGATACCTTGACTACTGTACCAACACAGCTGTCAAATCCTTGGCACAGAATAAAGATACAATAAGAAGCCTACTGCTTAGGCTCCATATAGCCCAGAGAGCTTTTTTTCAGAGAATCTAACCTATCTACCTGGAGGTATAACTTTATCACTCAGAGTCAGGGAACAGAAAAGAGCTGGCTCTCCTTTGACTCACCTGGTATGTTCTCCCCTCTCCCCACTGCCTTTCTGTTCCTTAAGGCCCATTTGAAACTTCATCTCCTTTAGGGTACATTTCTGTATAATCCTAGAAGCTTAGAATTGGACCTCAGAGTTCAATTTACCTCTATCCTCTCTCCCTCTCTTGTATCACCTCTTTAAAGAATCCCTGATAAAGAGGATTCAACTGCTATTTGAATGCTTCCAAGGACAAGGAGTTTACAATTTCACAAGTTCAGTGTCAGGCATTTCTTGCTTTAAAAATACACTTCTACTGAGAATTCTGTTTCCTGACTACTTCAACAAATTACAATAGTTGCCTGGTGTGGCTACAAAAGGGTAGCAAGAGGGAGGCTTATGGTTACTGCACAGTTCTATACCTAAATTGTGGTGGTGATTCCATAAAGCTGTGCATGAACCCACATACATGCATACACACATCCACATACACACGGCTGCACGTAAAACTGGTAAACTCCAAAACAGCTCTGTAGATTGTACCACTGTGAATCTCCTGGTACCGCTACTGCACCATAGATATGCCAGGTGACAACTTTGGGGGAGGCTAGGTGAATAATACACGAAACCTCCCTATACATTTATTTTTCCAACCTCCTACATGTCTATGGCTATTTCATAATAAGAAGCTAAAAAAAATAGCTGTATCTCTTGAAAGATTACTATCTGCCGTGTACTGTTTAAATACTGTTTTGAATTAAAACTTAGTTCTTCATTCTAGATATCAGCTCAACTCTGACAAACACCACAGAGAGAAGGTAGGAGGTAATGCTGGGATTAGGAGCCAGGCCACCTGGTAGCAGAGGATTCCCGCTTGACCACAGCTTTGCCTCCTGACACTACATCTGGAGGGAGGAAGATGATGTAAAGTGCACCAACCTTAATGCATGATATTAATCTCTATAATCGCTCTGTTAACCACTAATATTTATATGAATTCTGTCCCTCAGACGGCTTTTACATACCATATCTAATTGATCCTCAGAACAACCATGTGAGCCAAGCTTTTACTTCCTACAATTCTCAGTTGAGAACACTGAACTCCGAGCCCTCATACCCCAAATCTGAGGCTCCTACCACCTTACGTTTCTACCCTTCTGCTGCTTTCCTGTACAGTCACAAAGTAACACAGTTGTTTTTAAATGCTGACCCTCCCTTAATTCCAGTAAGCTTTTACCCGGAAACAATGACCTAAAAGTCCAATCTCTCCAGGGGCTAACCAGAAGAGGTGGGTATAGGGTGATGTCCTTCTAAGCATCAGGACTTGCTTAATGAAGTGGCAGAAAGCAGTCTCCAGGGTCCCACCTCCTGGAGAAATCCCAAGGCATCTTTTTACCTTCCAACAGCAGGTGTCTGGACAACCAGCTGCTTTAAAAAACATATGTGCCCTGAGCTTCCCTCACCCAGCAATTTTAAATAGAACAAGCTTGTATAATACATTGTCCACCTCTGTTTAATTCCAAACACAGAGGAAAAGGAGCACAGAAACAGATGAGCAGGCCTCACCCTAATACAGGAGGATTTAGGGAACCTATAGAATGAGATTAGCGTGGAGGGGTGAGGAGTACACCAAACTTTCCTCTCAAAAAGACAGACTAACACAGTTTTTGATATTCTATCATTGGTGATTCATTTATTTGCCTAGAAAAGTCTTTTGTAATTTCTAGAATTCCCTTTAGAAATACAAATAGCTCAGAGAAAAATTATTTCTCATCTCAGTTGTCTCTATCGCATCAGGTTAGCGGGGATCAGGTGACATCCAGAACTTGCGGGAATGAAACATCATGGTGGCTGATTTGGGGCAGGGGAAGTGAGACAATAACACAGAAAAAGGAGGTTAGAAGAACATTTAAATACATAATTAAGAGTTGTTTCTAAAAGGGAAAATATTGTAGACTGAATGTTTGTGTATCCCCAAAATTCAAATGTTAAAACTCTAATCTCCAATGTAATAGTATCTGCAGGTGGGGTCCCCTTGGAAGATAGGTCATAAGGCTAGAAACCCCAATATGGGATTAATGCCCTTAGAAGAAGAGACAAGAGAGAGCTTGATTTCTCTCTTTTCTGTTCTTAGTCACAAGAGGACACCAAGAAGACAGCCATATGCAAACCAAGAAGAGAGCTTTCACCACTACCTGACCATGCTGACACACTTATATATGACTTTCCAGCCTCCAGAACTTTAAGAAATAAATTCCTATTGTTTAAACTACCTTTTTTATGATATTCTAGTATAACCGCTGAGACAGAAAATGATACATTTCTAATCGTATTCTCCAGCAACCCTCAGAGAACAAAAGTTATCAGCATTGTTCAGACTCAGGGCATTTTGAAAATTGGAGTTGGCCTTGCCCTGGGTTGGTTAGGTCTGTCCTTTTCATTTCCCCTTCTCCAATTTGCATTTTGGGTACTCTTACAGAAAGTTTTCAGAAATAAACTCTCCTTAACCTATGTTTCAAATCACTCCTGTGGAATCTAACACATATTTATCAACTTTTTACTCTGAGCAGGGCACTAGTCTGGGTATTGAGAGCAGAAGGGGACACAATGCCCAACCTGTCCTCTCTACAGTCTCTTCCAGGGAGAAAGATAATTGAGCATTCTAGTTCAGAAAAGCCTGAGTCCCTCTACAAGGGGCTTATATCACCCAGTATGTAACCATCAGATTCTCCTGCTGGCCCTTTCCTTACTATGCATGTGTCGCTGCATTAGTCAGCTTTTACTTCAAAAACAATGCTGCATAACAAACAATCCCCAAATATCACTAGCTTATAATAACAAACATTCACTTTTCTCCCTTATTTGTATGTCAGCAGCCTAATTCAGCTGGCCTCAACTGGGCTCCACTAGGCTTGGATTGGACTAAGCACAGAGTTGTTTCATCTGTCTCATCATTCTCTATGGACCAGGAGCTATCCAGAGCATATTATTACATGGCAAGTAGCAGCAGAAATATAAGAGATCAAGCCAAATAACCCAAGCACATTCAAAGCCTCTGGTTACATCTTAAATACTATTATCTCATTGATTAAATCCATGTTCAACAACAATGTGGCATATACTCCTACTCTAATGAGAGGTACACCAAAGTCATATGGCAATGCTCATAAAGGTATCCTATTATAGAAAAGGAGAAAAGAGTTAAGATCAATAATCCACCTACAGTCAGTAATAACTAATTTACGATTTGAGACAACTTCCCAAAACCTCAGATGACCCTGACAGAGTAGGGCCTCTGAGATCTAAAACATGAGACAGAATCAATTGGCCAATCAGTTACACTTCCTTTCCATTGTGACTTAGCACAACAATGGCCCATTGTAACCAGAAAGCAGCTGTAGACACAAAGGGAAACATCCTTCTTTGTGCCTCTCTGGCTTTGTTCCAGGCCGTAATAGAATACAAACCAGAATCCCAGGCAGCATCGATGCTGGACTAAGGCAAATCATCTCTGTAGCAAGTCTAGTCAGAGACAGTAGAGTAATAGGGTCAACTATCAAGGGATCAGATCTCCCTATCCACCCCTGCCACTATCCTTAGAGGCTGTGGTGTCCTGGCCCTCAGAAGCAGCTGTGGTCACCCAGTCTTCACAAACACTTACATTTGTAACTGCCATTTTCAGAGGGCCTTACTATGTTCCAGATACCACATAAAATATACTGTTTTGATATATTCTTTTGAAGACCCTGTAAGATTAGATTGATCACCCCACTTTACAAATTAGGTTAAAGAGATAAGATAATTTTCTCGAGGCTACATATCACAAGGTCTGACAGGAGGCAGAAATATAAAGATGAATGAGACAAAGGTCCTAAGGCTGGATCCCAGCTCTTATGTTAAACAAGATCCAGGTGGTTAACTCTAATTCTAGGGTCTCAGTTCAACCATTTTTAAGTTACCACTATGAAAAGTTACTACTGTAAAAGGGCTGCACTGAAAATTGGGGAAGAGCTTTATACAGAACTGAGCTTTCAGTGTCCCAGGAAAAACAAACACAGGAGTCTTACTTATCTTAATTCTGACAGCCTAAATTCAAAACAGCATCTCTGAGCTACACAGAATCTGAGTGGCAAGAAGTCAAGAGAGAAAAGCCTGGAGAAGAGGGAGAAAATTCTCCCTTAGATCAGACTGTGGGCTCCCTTATCCTTAGTTCTGCAGTATGTCTTCCCCAAACTACTTCCCAGCAGTCTATTTTATGATAGGCTAGGAGGATGAGGTTCTGCTCACCCTCCCTCTGCTGACTGGTGAGTAACAATGCCACTGGCCCACATGACTAATGTAGTGGGAGTTGCCTCAGTTATACTGTCCTCAAAGGAAAAATATACTGCCACTTTCCTCAGTTATATCAGAGCTTCTTGGCCAGACTGCCCCTGCCCCTCAGAGGTTGGGGACTGATCCCTAAGAATACGGGCTTAGAAGAGAGTGGGGTTTGAATGGTTAGGCCAAAAAGCCCTGATCCTCTCTGAGGGCCTCCCTTCAAATCCTGTTGGATTACTCACAAGGAAGCCCCATACCTATCATATTTAGAGTCTCCATATTCCTCTAATAGACAACTTCCAAGGGTAACTCGAGCAAAAAAGATGTCCTGAGGCATCTCTCTCTGCTCTGATTTTAATCCCGCTAACACCACATTTTTAGTCAGTGTTGGAGAATGGGGCTGGTTGTTGATGGAAGGTGAGATGACACACCTTCCTGAAAAAAAAATCCATGAGCTCCTCAGTAGGCAAGGAGAACAAAAAGGTGAGCCAGATCCCAGACTAGGTCAGGGTTATCTCTAAACAATGGTTCCCTCCTCCAGGCTCATTCCATATCCTGTGTGCCATCTAGTAGGACAGGCACATGTGACCAGAAGGAAGGGAACCACGACGGACCCTGCATGAAGGGGGGGTCTCCTTGGAAAGGGCTGCAATCACAGCACCCTAGCCACTCACGTAGTTGAGGAAGATATTGATGGCAACCTAGGCTCCCATCTAACTTGTCCTTTAGTGTATTTTCCAAGATAAAGTGTGACTGAGGCCAGAGAGAGCCCCAGAAGATTCCTTATTTACATCATCATAATAGGCTATTCAAAAAACAAAATAAAACAAAGGAGACAACCCCAACCTAAACTTTCTGGAACAACGAATACTTCTTTCTGTTGGTATTCCGATGATTCCTTTTAATAAGTTTGAAAAAGAAAGGCATTTTGTTGGTGTTTTCCATAGCTTCTGCTTCTTCAGCTCCAAGAAGCCTGGACTGGTAAAGTGCCTCTGCCTAGGGCTCAGACACCTCCCATGCTCTCCACAGCACAACTCCTGTCACATCATATTATTATTGCCTCTTGCTTTCTCTCCCTCTCAGAGAACATTTTCTGTTTTTCACATTTTGGGATATAGAAAGTTCATTAGGTTTTGAGTCACAAATAGAGTTTCAAATTCTCGGATCCTCCTATGTGTCTCTCATCCCACCCCACTGCTTGACTCTGAGATTTCCTCTGCTTTGAGTTTCAGGACTCAGAAGACATACCGCCCGGCATTAGACTCAGGTTTAGTCCTATCAGGTAGAGGGTTCAACAACTCAAATACAGGGGCCATACTGGACACTGTACAAGTCTCTCCACCCCAAACAGTAGCATCTCCAACAGAGCAGGACTCAAAGACTGTGCTTAGTCATTGTTGTCTCAATAATGGACAGCTGGTGGTGGCATCATGTTTTGCTGTACACTTGCTCTCCAGCTCACCTGAGAATACGGGGCACCAAGATCAGGATCGCAAACACCATCTCCTGTCCTGTCTCTTGCTCTGAACTAGGACAACCCAAGATTCCTACAAATGTTCCAATCCTATCTCTCTCATGTACTTAGAGATGGTCCCAAGGAGAAGCCCTCAGTGTTCACCATGTAGGGAGAAGGAGTAATGACTCTTCACGGCAATCAATACCTGCTCTACAGGAACAAAAGCTGCAGTCCCTGGGAAACCCGTGAGCTCAGCATGGACAAGGAGACACAGCTCCTCTTACTCCGTCCCATCCCTACCCTCCAGATCACAAAGTACCTCACACCTTAACTTGTTGAGCCAATTGACATGGAAAGCATTGAGGCCTATAGGAAACTTGAGGGAAAGAGGAAAATAGAAGGGTCTCACCTCATTACTTAACTAATATTTTAAGGATCCTAATGCGAGAAACCTTGACACCTTGAACATACAAGGTTTCCTCTTGTTGGAATCAGTCCATTAATAGGTGTCCTCTTCCAACTAAATGAAGCTGATGAAGCAGTTTGAGCCATAATCTCAACCTTCACAGAAAGCCCTATTTGGATAGGGAGTCAAGACTCACCCAGAAGTAAGGACCTCATAGTGTGGAGGAATAGACTATGCACGTAGCACAGGACTTCAGAGCAGCACAAATTCACATGAAGGAAAGAGACCACCTGCAAGTGTAAGCTCCTAAAGGTGACAAAGCCTGAGCCAGCTCCCAAATAAGAGACATTATTGTTAAGTAGAGAGAAAGCTGTTAAGATATGCAAACTCTAAGTTTTCAGCAGTGGCAGAATGGGCCATTTCAGTCCCATTGTATGAAATGATGCTGTCTTCTTAGGCTTGATATTAGTTTAAAGTAAAATAAAACCATTTCCTGCTTGATTACAGTTAGAATCAGAGAAGGATTTTCAGTCTGACCCTCAGTAGTGTTTAAAATAGTGGAAAAGAGCAGATAAGGCA
Organism: Hyaena hyaena; assembly: GCF_003009895.1. Classification (NCBI taxonomy): domain Eukaryota; kingdom Metazoa; phylum Chordata; class Mammalia; order Carnivora; family Hyaenidae; genus Hyaena; species Hyaena hyaena. The sequence goes on along the minus strand of NW_024081764.1, from coordinate 340,464 downwards.
TTGAATAAAATGAATGTTTCTGATCTCAATCCAGTTACTGTCGAATGCAGCAGCGGATGGAAAGGTAGGTCGCCTCTGGCATTCTCAGCCATAAGAAATTTAACGATGGATGAAAATGGATAAAATCAAGATGTTCTGATAGAATGGGGAGGCTTCAATATCTCAGAAAATTAGGATCCTTGTAACCAATTTTATGATAGCTGGATTATAGCTAAATAGGATTTTAAGTCTATTGTAAATGAAAGGAAATCTAATTTAACTGGGCCACATCATTTTTACTGAAATGTGATAAATGCTAATTTCTTTGCCGGGCACCAGTGACTTGGCTTGTGATAGCTGTTTGTGAGGTGCTCAAGTCTGACCAATCTCAAATTGGCCTTTTCCAGTCCTAAGGCTAAGCCTGGAATCCACACATTCAGGATGGGGTGGGCAATTAAGGGAAGCAATCAAAGTTTTACCTGCTTTGCTCCAAGCCCTCATTGCTATGTGCCGAAGGTCATTTGGCCACTTTTTAGAACCACCTCTTTTTTATCAACTTTAGCCTGACCAGAGCTGCAAGATCATATCCCAAGTACCTAATTTTAACCACTCTCCTCCCATTTTTTATTATTCCTGTCTGTAAAATATGAAAAAATAAATAAATAAAATATCCAAAGGCAATGTTGTCATCTACACAAAAGCCAAGAGATAGAAAAGGACAGGCCAACATGGCAGACAATAAGTAATGAGCACAGTTGGTGCACAAGATATCCAATGGAAAGCAAGGACATAGGTGTGTATTACTGAAATGTCCTTGAGAATTCCAATTCTGGAGTCATTCTTTAATATTCAAGTAACATCTTCAGAGGTCACATTTTATTTCCCTACCACACCACTTCTTTGGGAATGTAATAACCACGTGGTTGCTTTTAGTCCTGAACTACAAACCATTACTGACACAGACTGTAGTACTTAACCAACTTTCTGAACACTTGAGGATGTCATAAGAAATTATAATACTGAAAGATAAAACTTAAGTACTCCTTATATCTACTAGCTGTAACTCATTCTAACCTTTACTGACCCTTTCCCTCCTTAGCCCTGACCCTCTTGCTGGGGTTTGCCCTTGCTCATACCAGACTTCCTTCTACTGACCTGTCTTTGCCTACTTCTTGGGCCCCCAACCCTGTCCCCAAAACCATCTAATAAAGATACTCATGTTTATAACTATAATATTTACTGAGCACTTTCATATAACATTGTTTTAGGCATTTTATCTACCTTAACTCATTTAAATATCTAAGTATCCTTAAGATATAGGTAATATTATATTCATATTTTATAGATTGGAAAGCTGAAGCACAGATATTTTAAGTAAATTATGCAAGATTTAGAGAACTGGTACGTGGTGCAGGTTACAACTCAGATGCAGGAGTCAAACTCCAGAGATGATGGTTTGAACTATTTTCTTATAGTGAATATCCAAAGAACAATCTCTACACCCAAGGAATACTGGTTCATTTAATATATAAGACAGTTCAGTGCACGGTGATAGTTAATATATCAACTTGGCCTAGCTTACAGTGTCCAGCTGTTTGATCAAACCCCAGTCTAGATGTTTCTGTAAAGGTATTTTTTTAGATGTAGACTTTGAGTAAGAAAATCATTAAGTCAGTAAACAAATTAGTAAGTAAATAAATAAATTATCAGATGATCTCCATAATGTGGGTGGGTCTCATCTAAACAACAAAAGCTTTAACAGCAAAGGCTAAGATTCCTCAAAGTAGAAGGAATTCTCCTCAAGGCTGTAATGCAGACTCCACTGTATACTTGAAATTCATTGGGAGAGTAGATCTTAAGCATTTTACAATAGAGAAAGAAAGGCAACCATTGAGGTGAAAGATAATCCTTTCACAATGTATGCATGTATCAAACCATCATGTTCTATACTTTAAATATATACAATTTGTTGGGGTACATGGGTGGTTCAGTCAGGTAAGTGTTCAACTCTTGGTTCTTGGCTCAGGTCATAATCTCGTGGTTTGTGGGATCAAGCCCTATGCCAGGCTCTGTGCTGACAGCATGGAGCCTGCATGGGATTCTCTCTCTTCTCTCTCTGCCTTTCCCCCCACCTTCTCTCTCTTTCTCTCTCTCTCTCTCTCTCTCTCTCTCAAAATAAATAACATTTAAAATGTTTTAATTGAAAAAATAAAAAATAAGTATATATAATTTGTCAATTTTACTTCCCTAAAGCTGGAAAAAAAATAAATACAATGCTAAAGATGGGTAGATAGAGAATATAATAATAATAAAAGAATGCAACAGAACACTGCCTGAGTTTCCAACCAACTATTCTGTGGAACTTTGACTCAAGACCTGCAATATCAACTCTTAGCTGAATTTCTATCCCTTCAGTCTGCTCTACAAATTTCAGACTTGTCAGCCCCTAAAGTCAAATGAGCCAATTCCTAGAAGGGTGAGAGTAGATCTATAGCATCTAAGTAGGCTTAAGTCTTCTAAGTGTCTAAAGTCTTTCTTATACGGGATGCTAATCCAAGGATAATTTTTCATGTTTGATTTTACTGAAAGAAACCTTTTCCAGGCTGAATAGAGGCAAGAACAAAAGGTGTTGGGGAAAACAAAATCCCAGCCTTTCATATTCTTCCCCAGTGGAATTTCCATCAAGTGTAAGATTATCCATACTCTGTGCAGAGAGAAAGTCCTGGACAATGCTCTGATCTACAAATGAGGCCACCTCTCCCACATCCAGAGGGTTTTCCCAAGGCAATTCCAGCTCACATGGTGCCCAATATAAAAACATGTTCCTTGCTTCTCTATTTTGATCTGAATGTTTGTGTCCCTTCAGTATTCAAATGCTAAAACCCTAACTAACAAAAATAATGGTATTAGTGGGTGGGACCTTTGGCAGGTGATTAGGTCACAAGAATGGAGCTCTCATCAATGAGATTAGTGCACCACCTCTAAGATCCCACAAAACTCCCACTTCCCTTTCTGCCATGTGAGGATATAATGTGAGGTCTGTAACCCAAAAAAGAGCTCTTACCAGACCATACTGGTGCCCTGTTATAAGTTTCTAGCTTCCAGCACAGTGAGAAATAAACTTCTGTTGTTTATAAACCACACAGTCTGTGGTTTTGGTTGTAGCACCCCAAAGACAATCACCAAAATCTCCTTGTGCTTGGTGCACTTATCACATCTTAATACAGTCAGATACATCACTCAGCCTAGCATCTGAGGCATGAAATTTAACATCTTCTAAGTGGAGTCCAGTGGCCTATGAAAGGAGTTTTAGATGTGCCACTCACATATTTGGAAAAGCCTATGTCTCCACTCCTGAATTTTTTTTTTTGTCCCTCACCTTTCCCTGGGTCACTCTACAATCCCTATTCACAACCATCAAGGACAAAGACACACAGCCCTCCTCACCCTCCTAATACACTTCTACTCATTCAGCTCCACCCCCCTCCAGCCTCTGTGTTGTACTTCAAAGACCCAAACAAGCTCCTTTCTTCCTGAAGACTTTTGCAGTCACTTGTTCCCTTTACCCATAATGCCCTGTTCTCCCAACTGCTTTATGTCCTACTTCCTCTGTTAAAATTTCTGCCCAGCTGTGACTTTCTCAAATAGGCTCTCCCCATCCCCTTATCTCTGTGTATCCCTGTGTTCCCCCAGCTCTTTATCTTGCCTTTGTTTTATTTATCACACTTTGACTAGGGAAAGCTCAATTCAATGTGTGTATGTATATAAATATATATGTGTATGTATTTGTATACATGTATGTTAATTGTCCATAAAACCCCACTACCATGAAAGCTTCCTGAGACCAACATCACACTGTCTCTTTTGCTTACTCCTGTTTCCTCAAAATACAGAAAAGTGCTTGACATATGTAGGATATTCAGCTAAATAAATGAAAGAATAAATTTTTATATGATTCGATGAAAGGATTCAGTTCAGCTTTTTCCACCTCCAAATAAGTGAACTAGTATTCCTATTATTTGCTACAAAATAACCCATCACTTACTTATTGGTTTTGTGGTGCTGACTTTATCATAAGCCCCATATTTAAGGTATAAGATTTTGAAAAAGTAGGTTCAAATTATCACCGGAAATATAAATAATATGAATAAAAAAATAAAATCTTTTGCCTTAAGAATTATATGGGTGGGACACCTTGGTGGCTCAGTAGGTTAAGCTTCCAACTTCAGCTCAGGTTATGATCTTGCAGTTGGTGGGTTCAAGCCCTGCATCAGGCTCTGTGCTGACAGCTCAGAGCCTGGAACCTTCTCTGAATTATGTGTATCTCTCTCTCTCTCTCTGCCCCTCCCCTGCTTGCATATTCTCTCACTCTCAAAAATAAATGAACATTTAAAAAATTTTTTTAAGAATTATATGGGCCTTTCTGATGAATAATTTTTTTTAAAGCTCCTTATGCAATTCTGACGTGTTCTCTCACCTCCACCTCACATGAAAACTACTGCTCTAGCTATTAAGCACCTCATGTGGGCTCAGCACTGGAAGATAAAGAAATGGTGTAAGGCATAGACTTTGCCCTTGAATCACTTACTGTCTCAGTGGGGAGACAAACATGTACTGAAAACGATCAGAATATTAAGTACTAAATTTTCTGGGAAATTATACACATGGAAGAACATTAAGATAAACGCTGTTGGAGATAGAAACAAAAAATAACTTGGTCATGTGTAAAGGATTCATTGTGACTACTAGACCTGATTTTATAAAGGATAATAAATAAAATGGAATTCTGCCCTGTTCCTTTGGGAAGACAGTTTAAGTTGGCAATTTCCTCCACTTACCATCCAGTTTGTTTTCCAGTTAAGTATCTGCAAGTGAAAAATGAACTATCTTAATAGAGTAAGCAAAATTCATAAGATGTAATAAGGGCTTTCAATGACAGTCATTTACTTAAAATTAAATGTCTGGCACAACTGTCTGAATTGAAGCACATGTAAGTCTGTTACTTAATCCATCTTATATGTGTGTGCACATGTATGTACACACACCTGTATATTTATCTTTTTAAAATATATTCATAATAAAGTATCAGACTGCCCACTCTTCATGCTGACCATGGGGAACTCTGTCTCCACAAAAAGTTCTGAGTAGTCTAGTGGTTCTTTTCCAGATTCTGTAGGTGATTCTATTTTAAAAACATGCAGCATTTCTGGCAGTAGAGACTTTCAAAACACTTGGCACTATATTTGTGCAGAATGCACCCCCTCAGCAAATATATCAGATCCTTGAATTTGTGTTTCTATATCAGACTCGCTGCTAGTTCCATGATTTTCTTCTTTATGCCCTTCCTTCAAAAATGAATATATATATATTCATTCAATATATATTCATTTAATAGATGAATTAAGCCCATATTGGATGAAGGCAGGGAAAATATATATTAATTTCTAGCATCTCCTAAATAGTTCTCAGGATGTGGGCTCCTGGGCGGCAGCAGCAGTTTCACCTGAGGACCTGTTAAAATGGAAAGATCTCAAACTACACCTCAGAAATACCGAATTAGAGGAGTTGTGAAGGGTGAGGATCTTAGGTTCACCTGTTCTACAAATACGTTTAGGTTACATCCACATCAATGTAAATAATCAAGAAAATGACAGGAAGACTGGTAGAATATGCTAAAATGTAAAGAGGTCACATCAAAGAGGGTAAGAAGATGAGAGATTGAGTGGAGAGCCAAAGTGACGCTTAAGACTGTCCCCAAAAGGGAGGGATGCTGTGAGCATTAAGAGGGAAGACTAGCAAAGCAAACCTCATACCTGGTACCCTAGGCACATGGGACTCTCACTGGCAAGATGAATCTCCATAACACTTGGCTTTGAAAACCAAAGGGACTGAACTTCTCAAGTTCTTACCATCAGTGGTATTGGTACATGGAAATTTAAATATCATCAACCACAGTTCTGGAAGAAGCAGAAGGCAACAGGAAATGGAGTCCCTACACTTAAAGAGAGAGTGTAACAAAGTCCTGCTGATATATACCATGGAAGCACCAGCTTGAAAAACTTCTAGGGAATACAAGAGGGAGATCTGTTTAATAATCTCAGAGCATATGCAGAAGGGGCAGAGATCTTTGGATGACTTTTCCAAGAATAAAAGAGCTGGTAGGTGCCATTTCCCACCCCACCTTCCCCACTCCAGCCTAGATACACTGATGCCTATGAGAATCAGTGCAGCTGCCAACAATGGCTACAGGTCCCCTTCTACAGCAGACTTGCTCATACCTTGCCGACACGGGTGCCCTGCCCTCATATCCTCCTGTAAACCCACCCCTCCTACTTGGACTCAACAAAATCCATACAAAGCAGCATCAGAAGCATGGCAGTGTGGAAGTAGCCCCAAAACAAGTCAGAACCACTCCAGAGTTACTCCTGCCCCAGGGAGAGAGAAAGATAATCACATCAACACCAGCAGTGGGCTGTGGGCAGACATCTGATCTGACTATAGGCGCTGCCAAACAACAAAAATTTCTCAGGACACAACACAGGGAGAGGGCCCTGCAGTTCCATGTGGTGCATCTTTGGCAAATGTCAGGTCTAACCCAACCCAAGACCAAGGCAGCCCCAGAGTGGCCCAGTAAAAACAGAGACCAAACCCTGCCCATAACAGGCAAAAGGGCCTGATAGATAACTGAACTTAAGGCAAAGGGAGCTCAGCATAACAGAAGGGCATATACAATGCATACAGGAGACACACCTGAAGGGCAAGGTTCTGGTGAACAGAAGATGGTACACACAGAGCACTAAAGACTCTTCTTCAGGGGGTATGGGCATAGAGGAGGACACTTATGGGGATGAGCACTGAGTGTTATGTGGAAACTAATTTGACAATAAACTATTTGTAAAAAAAAAAAAAAAATCCATTTAAGGAAGTCAGGCTAGGTGTTTTAAATCCTTTCCAACTGTAACATTATAGTAAAAGACAATGACAATCACAAAAAAAAAAAAAAAAAGACTCTTCTTCATAAGGTCACTACCCTCAAGAGCAGGAGATGTAGCTGACTTTCCTAACACATAAAAACACACAGAGATGGGTGCCTGGGTGGCACAATCAGTTGAGCATCTGACTTCAGCTCATGTCATGATCTCATGATTCACAAGTTTGAGTCCCACCTCAGGCTCTGTGCTGACATCTCAGAGCCTAGAGACTGCTTCAGATTCTGTGTCCCCTCTTTCTCTCTCCTCTCCCCCACCCATGCACGCTCTCTCGCTCTCTCTCAAAAATAAATAAATATTTAAAAACTAAAAGACAGGCACCTGGGTGGCTCAGTCAGTTAAGCATCCTACTTCAGCTCAGGTCATGATCTCGGGGCTCATGAGTTTGAGCCCCACATCAGGCTCTGCCCCTCCCCCACTCACACTCTGTCTCTCTCTCAAAAATAAAAAAATAAAAACTTTTAAAAAAATAAAAGAGGGGTGCCTGGGTGGCTCAGTCGTTTAAGTGTCCGACTTCAGCGCAGGCCATGATCTCACGGTTCGTGGGTTCAAGCCCCACATCGGGCTCTGTGCTGACAGCTCAGGGCCTGGAGCCTGCTTCAGATTCTGTGTCTCTCTCTCTGTGCCCCTCCTCCACTCATTCTCTGTCTCTGTCTCAAAAATAAATAAACTATTAAAAATTTTTAAAAAGAAAAGAAAAAAACAGACACAGAGTTAGAAAAAAATGAGAAGACAGAGGAGTAAGTCCCAAATGAAAAACAGGACAAAATCACAAGACAGTTAAACAAAATGGAGGTAAACAATATGCTTGATAGAGAATTAGAAGTAGTGGTCATAAAGATACTCGCTGGATTCAAGAAAAGAGTCGAGGACCTGAGTGAGAACTTCAGCAAAGAGACAAAAAACATAAAAGAGAAGCAATCACCAATGAATAACTCAGTAACTAAAATTAAAAATATACCAGACGGAATAAATAGTAGACTAGAGGAAGCAGATAAACAGACGAGCAACCTGGAAGACAGACTAATGGAAAGTAATCAAGCTAAACAGGAGACAGAAAAAAATAATATAAAATAAGAACAGACTCAGCAACACATCAAGTGTACTAACATTTCATTTTATAGGGATCACAGAGAAGAGGAAAAAAAGGGTCCAGAAATTTGAAGAAATAATAGCAAAAAACTTCCTGAATCCAGGTAAGGAAAGAAAAACCCAGATCCAAGAGGCACAGAAACCCCCTGACAAAATCAACCCAAGGAGGTCTACACCAAGACACACAGTAATTAAAATGGCAACAAGTAGTGATAAAGAGAGAACTTTAAAAGCAGCAAGAGAACGGTTACATAAAAGGGAAATGCCATAAGGCTATTGGCTCATTTTTCAGCAGAAACTTTTCAGGAAAGAAGGGACTGGCATGATACATTCAAAGTGCTGGGAAGAAAACATCTGCAACCAAGAGTATTCTTTCTACCCAGCAAGGCTATCATTCAGAATAGAAGGAGAGATAAAGAGTTTCCCAGAAAAACAAAAGTGAAAAGGATCCATCATTACTAAACCAGCCCTACAAGAAATGTTAAAGGGGACTCTGCATGGAAAGGAAACAGGAGTAAGAAAAGCAGGAAGCACAAAAGCAGTAAAATTAAGAATATCTACAAAAATCAATCAAAGGATCCACAAAATAAAGGGATGTAAATTATGACACCATATACCTAAGACATAGGGGTGGGAAGAATGAGGAGTAAAAACTTGGGCTTTTAGAATGGGTTCAAACTTAAGCAGCTGTCAATCTATACTGCTATAAGCAAAAGACGTTATATATGAACTTAATGATAAGCACAATTCAAAAACTGGTAAAGGATATGCAAAAACTAAAGAAAAGGAAATCAAAGTAAATCCCTAAACAAAGCCAGCCAACCATGAAAGAAGAGAGCAGGGGAAGAAAAGAACAAAGAGGAACTACAAAACAACCATAAAACAAGTAACAAAATGGCAATAACTACATACCTATCAGTAACTATCTTGAATGTAAATTGACTAAACACCAATCAAAAGACAGGGGGTGACAGAATGGATAAACAAGTAAGACTCATATATATGCTGTTTACAAGTCCCTATATGCTTTAAGTCTTTTAATACAAGCAAGCAAATGAGCATTTGTACAGGCAAATGCACTGTCACCTACAGATTGAAAGTGAAGGGATGAATGGATAAAGATGAGTTAAATATACATAATAGACTATAACTCAGCCATAATAATAAAATCTTGCCATTTTCAGTGATATGGATGGAGCTAGAAAGTATTTTATTAAGCAAAATTAAGTCTGTCATAGAAAGATAAATACTATGATTTCATTCACGTGGAATTTAAGAAACAAAACAACTGAACATGATGGAGTAGGAAGAAAGGCAAACCAAGAAACAGACTCTTAAGTATAAAGAACAAATTGATGGTTACTGGAAGGGTGGAAAGAGAGGTTACATGAGTGATAGGTATTAAGGAGGGCACTCTTTGTGATGAGCACCGGGTATTGTTATGTAAGTGATAATCACTAAATTCTACACCTGAAACTAATATTGCACTGTAATGTAAACTAGATGGAATTTAAATAAAATCTTCGGAGGGAAAAAAAAAGAAAGTTAAGAGATAGAAAAGCATTCATTATGCAGATAGAAATTAAAAGAAGGCCAGGGTAGCATTATTTATATCAGACAAAATAGATGTTAAAGACTGTAACAAGAGACAAAGAAGGACACTACATAATCATAAAGGGAACAATCCAACAAGAAGATATAAACATTGTTAATATTTATGCACCCAGCAGAGAAGCACGCAATACATAAAGTAGCTAATAACAAAAATAAAGGAAATCATCAATTGTGATACAGTAATAGTAAAGGACTTTAATACCTCATGTACATCAATCCAAACAGAAAATCAATAAGGAAACAATGGCTTTGAATGACACAATGGACCAAATTATCTAACAGATATATTCAAAACATTCCATTCATAAATAGTAGAATACCTATTCTTTACAAATGTACATGAAACATTCTCCAGAATAGATCACATGTTAGGCCGCAAAAAGTGACTCCACAAATTAAAAAAGACTCAAGTTATACCATGCATCTTTTCCAACCACAATGCTATGAAACTAGAAATTAACCACAAGAAATAATCTTGAAAGAGCACAAATACATGGAGGTTACATAACATGCTACTAAACAATGAATGGGTCAGCCAAGAAATCAAAAAGGAAATAAAAAAATACATGGAGACAAATGAAAATAACACAACAGTCCGAAATCCTTATGATGTAGCAAAAGGTGTTCTAAGAGGGAAGTTTATAGCAATACAGGTCTACTCAAGAAGCAAGAAATATCTCAAACAACCTACCCTTACATCTAAAGGAGCTATAAAAAGACAAAACTTAAAACCAGTAAAAGGAGGGGGATAATAAAGATTAGAGCAGCAATGGGGCACCTGTGTGACTTAGTCAGTTAAGCTTCCAACTTTCCCTTAGGTCATGATCTCGTGGTTCATGGGTTCCAGCCCCGTGTCGGGCTCTGGGCTGACTGCCAGCTCAGAGCCTGGAGCCTATTTCAGAGTCTGTATCTCCCTCTCTCTCTGACCCTCCCCTGCTCACGCTGTCTCTCTCTCTCTCTCCTAGAAATAAATAAAAATATTTAAAAAAAAAATAGAGCAGCAATAAAATAGAAACTAAGAAAACAACAAATCAATGAAACTAGGAGCTGGTTCTTTGAAAAGATCAACAAAACTGATAAATCTTTAGACAGATTTGTGGGGAAAAAAGGGAGAAGGGGAGACTCAAATAAAGAAGATCAGAAGTGAAATAGGAGAAAGTAACAACTAACACTAGAGAAATACAAAGAATTATATGAGAATATTATGAAAAATTATGTCAATACATTAGAAAATACAGAAGAAATGGATAAATTCCTAGAAACATATAACATCCCAAAACTGAATCAAGATAGAAATAGAAAATGTGAACAGAACAATTATAAACAATCAAATTGATTTAGTCATGAAAATCTCCTAAGAAACAAGTCTAGGACCAGAAGGCTTCACAAGGGAATTCTACTAAACATTTAAAGAAGAGTTAATATCTATTCTTCTCAAACTATTCCAAAAAACAGAAGAGGAAGAAAAGTTTACAAATTTATTCTATGAAGCCAAGATTACCCTCATACTGAAACTAAATAAAGACACTACAAAAAAATAAAAACAAAGAGTGAGAACTACAGGCCAATATCTCTGATGAACATACATGCAAAAATCTTCAACAAAATATTAGCAAACTGAATCCAACAACATATTAAAAGAATCTTTCACTATAATCAAGCGGGATTTATTCCTCAGATGCAAGGGTAGTTCAATATTCACATATTGATATTTGTTAAATTGCATTGACAAGAAAAATGATTAAAACCATATAATTGTTTCAATAAATACAGAAAGAGAATTTGGGAAAGTACAACACACATTCATGATAAAAACCCTCAACAAAGTAGGTCAAACATGATAAAAACATACCTCAGTGTAATAAAAGCCATATATGAAAAACCCACAGTTAATACCATAGTTAATTGTAAAAAACTGATGCCCCAAGATCAGGAACAAGAACAAGGATGTCCATTATCACCACTTTTATTCAACACAGTTCTAGAAGTCCAGCCACAGCAATCACACAGAAATAAATAAATAGCATCCAAATTGATAGGAAGCAGTAAAACTCACTATTTTCAGATGACAGGATATGATCCATTGAAAACCCTAGAGACTGCACCAAAACACTATTAGGATTGGTAAATGATTTCAGTGAGGTGAGGATACAAAACCAATATCCAGAAATCTATTGCTTTCTACATACTAATAATGAAGCAGCAGAAAGTGAAATTAAGAAAACAATATCATTTATAATCGCACCAGAAACAGTAAAATACCAAGGAATAAATTTAAGGAGGTGAGAGACCTTACTTTGAAAACTATAGAACACTGATGAAAGAAATTAAGGAAACGAAAGGTAATTCATGCTCATAGGATGGGAGAACAAATATTGTTAAAATGTCTATACTACCCAAAGCAACATACACTTTTAATGCAATCTCTATCACAACACCGACAGCATTTTTCAGAGAACTAAAACAAATAACCCTAAAATTTGTATGAAATGATAAAAGACTCTGAATAGCGAAAGCAATCTTAAAAAGGAAAACAAAACTAGAGATATCAAATCCCAGATTTCAAGATATACTACAAAGCTGTAGTAATAAAAAACAGTATGGAACTGGCACAAAAACAGACACATAACACGTAGATCAATGGAATAGAATAGAATGCAGAAAGAAACCCATGATGATATGATCAATTAATCTTTGACAAAGGAGACAAGAATATGCAATGGGAATAAAAGGGTCTCTTCAACAAATGATGCTGGTAAAACCAGACAGGTACATACATAAGAATGAAACTGGACCACTTTCTTACAACAATACACAAAAATAAACTAAAAACAGATTGAGGACCTAAATGTGAAACCTAAAGCCATAAAAATCCCAGAAGAAAACACAGGTAGTAATTTCTCTGACATCAGCTATAGCAACATTTTTCTAGATATGTCTCTTGAGGCAAAAGACACAAAAGCAAAAATAAACTATTGGGACATCAAAATAAAAATCTTCTGTACAGATAGGGAAACAATCACCAAATCAAAAAGGCAACCTAGTGAATGGGAGAAAATACTTGCAAATGACATCCTGATAAAAGGTTAGTATCCAAAATGTATAAAGAACGTCTCCAACTTAACACAGAGTAAACCGAATAATTCAATTACAAAATGGGCAGAACATGAATAGATATTTCTCCAAAAAAGACATACAGGTGGCCAACAGACATGTGAAAAGATGCTCAACACCACTCATCATCAGAGAAATGCAAATAAAAACCACAATAAGATATCACTTCACACCTGTCAGAATGGCTAACATCAAAAATTCAAGAAATTAGTGTTGGCAAGGATGTTGGAGAAAAACACACCTTTGTACACTGGTGGTGGAAATATACAACGGTGCAGCCACTGTGACAAACAGTACAGAGGTTCCTCAAAAAATTAAAACTAGAATTACCATATTATCCAATAATCCCACTACTGGGTATTTACCCAAAGATGATTATTACAAACTAACTCAAAAAGATATATACACTCCTACATTTATTGCAGCATTATTTACAAATGCCAAATTATGAGTGCAACCCAACTGTCCATTGATAGATGAATGGATAAACAAGTAGTATAACATACATACACACACACACACACACACACACACACACAAACACTGGAATATTACTCAGCCACAAAAAATAATGGAATCTTGCCATTTGCAACATAATGAATGGATCTAGAGAGTAGAATACTAGTGAAGTAAATCAGTCAAAGACAATACTATATGATTTCACTCATGTGTAACTTGAGAAACAAAACAAACACAGAAAAAAAAAGACAAACACCAACTCTTACCTATAGAAAACAAATTGGTGGTTACCAGAGGGGAGGTGGGTGAGGTGACTGTTGAAACAGGTGAAGGGGTTTAAGAATACACTTATTGTGATTGGCACTGGGTAATTAGAGAATTGTAGAGAATTGTAGAATCACTATATTGCACATATTAAACTAATATAACACTGTATGTTAATTATATTGAAATTTAAAAAAAGAAATACTGAATTAGAAACTCTGGGGACAGGGGCTACAAATCTGTATTTTAATAAGCTCTCCATTGATTATGATGTATACTATAGTGTGAGAACCACTGTCTTAATAGATGATAAGCTTCCAGTGAGGCATGCCCTGAAAATGACAGTGGGTATGCTTAAAATGTAGATTGTCCTTGGATTAGAAGATCTGATCATCTTAACACTTTGAAAATTTTTAACTCATCATGTGAATTCTAATGATTATATTGCAAACAACTCCCCAGATATCAAGCTATATCGAATTGTTAAATTTTAACTTAAGTCATTAGTGTGAATTGTGTTTGTCTTCATTGAGAACACCTTAGACAACACTTCTGGAACTCTAGCAAGGCACCCAAACTTTCCATGGTTAATAGAAAGAAATCCTGACAATCTATATCAGCAGTTTTGAATCTTATCAGATCTAAGAGCCCTTTTACTATCCTGAGGTGAAATTCAAAGACAATATACCTTTTCTGTGCACAATTTTAAAATAATAAAACATTTTATCAGTAATATAAAAAAGAGAAAATGAAGTAATTTATAACAAAATAACATGTATTTCAGTGAGTGAATTGTTGTGCATGCCTACCAAAGAAAACATAAAATAATGAGATGGTCTCCCCATGAATGAAACCTCTACAAATACAAATCTATACAAGTGTATTGTATTGGTGATCCAGTTACTATAAGCAGCAATACTGTCAATGATGAGATTCTTCCAAAATAGTGAACACTTGGTAAAATTCTAAACCCAAAAAATATACTATTATCTCTTAATTTCCATAGTGGTTACATTCCTGGAAAATTCAGTGTATAGTAAAATGGTACAAATATAAATTTTGTGTTTATATATAGAATATAGTTTGTGTCTCTGTTTAAATAATTATGAAAATGTTTTACACATACCTGAGTATTTGGTGGGTCATTCAAAAATTATGTGAGACATTCATTATGCAGAAGTGTACCACATATTGCAGGATATCCAGCATACCTAGTTCATGTCGAGTAAATGTCAGTGATCCCCTCAATAATTATAACCAAAAGTGTCCCCCATAAATTTCCAAAACACCTCTGAGGAGGCTATAATACAACCACTGATCTAAACAAAAATCTGAATATTCACTTGTTGCTTACTTACCAAATTGCATAGTTAATAGGTTTCCAGCATGGTGACTGGTAAGGGATAGGACCACAGATCTTACATTCTATTAGGGCACATGGAACATAAACAATCATCAGGAGGCCATGTGACAGTACATAATTGATTCTATACATAAAAAAAGGTATTAAAAGCCACAGAAGCTCATGGAATGAGCACATCACTACTGTGGGTAATCAATTAAGACATCATGGAAGGTACACTCTGGACAGTGAAGAATGGGCAGGATATAAACAGAATCAGTAAAGAATATCCTAGAAAGAGGTCATGGATTGAGAAAAAATATTTTATGCATGTGTGGCAAGGTTCAATCAGAATCTGACTTCTCAAACAATGATCTTCTTGTTTCTGATTTCCTGGTAAAGGTCCGTGAAAGTCCTATGACCTTTTTTCTTGATACTATTGACAAAGAGGCATTATAAACCTATCTTTCTTTCAGATCCCTGTGATGTATACTTCTCAGGTTCTGTTTATCCCCCTTCATGTTCCTCTGCTGCAAAACAGGCCTTATAAAACAATCAAATATTTTCAGGTACCTTCAAGTACGCCAAGGATGCAAACCTTGCATCCTAGAAGCCACCTGACCCTTACAAAAAGGAAAGATCTAGGGCATTTTTTCATATTTTCCTTATCAATCCTGTTCTTGAAATCTTACACTTTCCTTTCTTGTCCCTTTGAGCATCCTAGTCTCTCTAATGGGACATAACTCTCCTTTCTCTGAGCCTTCATAACCTGCTGTTTGCCCTTCATATTCTGTACAGCACACTAGGTTAGCTGTGTGAATAGCTTAACCCCCAAATTCCATAGGATATAGGGAGACGCCCCAAAAAATAGAGCCCATGTATAATCATGTCTCTCTGGGTTGACAAATTTATACTCTTACCTATGTGTGTTCCAACAAATAATGTCAGGCCTCTATCAGAGACCACAGCAAACTAGCGTGAAAGGCTCCGCATACCACAGGAAGCCAGGTGAACTTCATGTAATCCAATAAAGGAAGGAGGCAAGAGAGTTTCTGAGTCCAGAGGAATTACAGTAAGTGGTGATGGTTCAAGAACCAAAATTCTATAAACTCTACCCAGGAGTGAAGCTAATCCATCCTTTAGGAAACTGATGTTTAGACATACTACTATCCACCTTCCTTTAGACCCAAAGAACTAGCCTGCCACTATCCAGTCTTTTTAAGGCAACTTTTCATCTTTTAAAGAAATTGGGAGTCAAAGAGTGAGGTGATACCAGAAGTGGGGATTTAAGGGCTGATATGAACATATAGATCTAATAGAATCACTAGGCAATCAGTGCATTCTGGTCTATTCTGTAAAAGAAGAATATACTTTTGTGCAGGATCATCAAAGATAGGCAGTGGGCTGAACACAGAAGCCAATGTTATAAGTCTCTTTTATTATGAATCTTTAGGATGCCCTCAAATACATTTCTTAAGGGTATATAGATGCTATTGTTGGCAAATTGACCAGTCTCCTCCAGCTAAAAGCTCTTCTTACTATATCAAATTGACCATGTTATAAGATGCAACCTCCATAGGGTTGTCCTAGTCATCTTTCTGAATCTCAGTTTCTGCCCCTACAGAAATGCTTATGAAAATGTTTGCTGAGAACTGACAAAGAAAATTTCTCAGTGCAACAAAAATCTGGGACTAAACATCCTATAAATCCTCCTGGAAAATGCATGCAGAAGAGAGTTGTGACCTTAAAATATTTTTTATGGTTTATTTTTATGGTTTTATGATTTAAATTTTTCAAATACCTCTTTTGATTACAAAAGCAATGCATATTCTTTATTTTAATAAATCTGAAAGATACTGACATATATAAGGAAGAAAATATAATTCCTCTGAAATCCTGTATCTCATAGATAATTATCATAACATTTTTATGCTACTTCAATGTATTACTATTGTTCACATAAATTTTGAGTTCCTATACATATACACTTTAAAATGGAGTCATTCTCTATATAATGTAAAACTGATTTTTCAATTAAAGATACTGTGGGCATGTTTCCTTATAGTTAACATAAATAATTATGTTATTATTTTGGACAGTTTCACCGAATTTCATTTTATGGATATACCACAGTTTATTTAACAAAACCCTATGGGTCAATGTTTAGGTAATTTTTCACCTTTAGTTACCATAAGCATTGCTACAAATAAAAGATTTTTGCATAAAAATCTCTGCACATTTGTATAGTTATTTCTTTAGGATTAATTTCTAGAAAGGAATTGCTGGTGAAAAGTTATGCACATTTTAAACATTATTACACATTGTCAAACTGCCCTCCAAAATATGTATAATTTTTATTTTCACAAGATGAGTCAACATGCTTATTTGCTTATACTCTTACCAAAAGTGGATATTATCAGGCCTTTAAATCTTTATTAATACAGTAAGTAAAAAGCTGTATCTGTTATTTTAAATTACATCTTTAATTATGGAGCTTTTCCTTTCATGTTTATTGGCTTTTCGTACTTTGATAAATTACCTTTACATGTATTTTTCCCATTTTTCCTCAGGTTGTTCATATTTTTTTCTATTGATATGTAAAAATTCCTTGTACATTAAAAATGTTATCTTATATTCTATATTAACTACAGATATATTGTTCCCATTTGTGCCCTACATATAGTAGCTACACAATAAATTTTGTTAACTGAAATAATAGATGTTAGTTTGTCATATAGAAATTCTTTTCTGTTCTTTCTTTTCCTTTGTAGTTTCTGGCCATGGTGTCAATCCTTACACTGAATAATTATAAGAAAGCTATCTTCTAATAATACATGAGATTTTTAAAAATCTATTTTATCTTTAATCCATTTGGGTTTCTTAATGGGTAAAATGTAAGATAGAGATCCAACTTAAATTTATTGCTAATTCAATGCACGTTTTTCCAAAATCGTTGACTGAATAATCAAGATTTTCTCACTCATTAGAAGTGCTAACTCCATCATATATAAAACACTAACAAAAACTAGACTCTGCTTATGAATTTTCTCTTCTCTTTATCTACCTATCCCTTTGGCAGTACATTAATCCCGTTACATGTATATAGCTTACTTTGATATCTAGAAGGGAATATCCCCCCAGTGTTGTCCCCCAAATTTCCTGGTCATAATTAATCATTTTTTCTTCCAGATGAAAGAAAAAATCAATTTGTCAACATTTTTTAAGCTAGTAATTTATATTGAATCAGCATTAAATTTGTAGACTATTTTGGTAAGAACTGACATCTGTCATCTACCGTAGAGAATACATAAATACAAAATCAACTCCTGCATTACTTTGCATGTCTCAATGTATTCTTAATTTTAAGCTAATTATAATAAAATTTAATTATTACCATTAAATCATTATACTCATTTGGCACCAAAGATTGAACATTAATTTTAAAACAAATTAATTCTTCACTGAAATTTGTTTCATGTTATTGGATGACAGTTTGTTAAAACATGGCATCTCAGTGAAAATAGGTCTCCTATTAATTAAAATATCTGCTAACCCCATAATGGATAGAATTCATTCCCACCAGAATGCAGTCATGATGGGATCTACACCCTCAGTACAGACTATCATAATATCAGTGATGACAGTTAAGATTATAAAGTTCTCACAGATTTACAGAAGGCAAAGATTAGAGAAAGATCTGGTTAGCTTATTGAGTTCCTCTAGAAAAAAAAATGAGGCTTATAGTAAATTTTGCGAGTATCTAAAGGGAAAATGTTGGGATTTTTGGTAGTTCTCCAATGTCCAAAGTTAGACCCACCCTGCAATCCTTTCATTTCCCCTCTGAATAATAAGCATTTGCTCCTGAAGAGCAAACTGGGAGAAGGTCTCTAAAATACAAATTGAGGGGACGCCTGAGTGGCTCAGTCCATTAACTGTCCAACTTTGGCTCAGGTCATAATCTCACAGTTTGTGAGTTTGAGCCCCGCATTGGGCTCTGTGCTGACAACTCAGATCCTGGAGCCTGCTTCAGATTCTGTGTATCCTTCTCTCTCTGGCCCTCCCCAACTCCCACTCTGTGTCTCTGTCTCTCAAAATAAATAAATGTAAAAAATCATAATAATTTAAGAAAAAATAAAATTAAAAATTTTAAAAATACAAATTTAAAGCAGATAATTTCCACTCTAGAAAAATCTACCATATAAAAATGTGTTCCCCATGTAGTTAAAAATCCTACTGGAAAGACAAATCTTGAGCACTGTTGCTGGGAGGATTATGATATTCCTAAGATTCTCCTGAAGTATCCATTAATCTTCCTATTACCTATGCTTTTTTCTTTTTTACCTTTTTAATGTTTTATTTTTTTTTAATTTATATTTGGGAGACAGAGAGACAGAGCATGAGCAGGGTAGGGACAGAAAGAGGGAGACACAGAATCCAAAGCAGGCTCCAGGCTCTTAGCTGTCAGCACAGAACCCAACATGGGGCTCAAACACACGAACTGTGAAATCATGACCTGAGTTGAACTCAGATGCTCAACTGACTGAACCACCCAGCTTTCATGCTCTACACAGTTTTCAGAAGAGACAAGTAGGGACATAGATATGCAAATTTCTAATGGCAAATATAAACAAGACAAATATGGGAGCAGTGACTTCTGGTTGGGGTAATGGATGATAAATACAAATATACAGGGTGATGTCAAATCACAGGTGGATTTGAATCAGAGTCCAAAAAAAATGCAGAAATAGTTTCTTAAGCAAAGAGGTGACAGGACTCCATAGAGAGTTCCCTGAAATGACAGTCAAATGGAATTAAAATATAAATGTTAGGAAACACCATATAATATAGATTCATTTCATTCATTCATTCATTTAAGAAATATTTGGGGCACCTGGGTGATTCAGTCAGTTAAGCATCCAACTTCAGCTCAGGTCACGATCTCACGGTTCGTGGGTTCGAGCCCCATGTCAGACTCTGTGCTGACAACTAGCTCAGAGCCTAGATCCTGTTTCAGATTCTGTATCTCCCTCTCTCTCTCTGACCCAACCCTGCCCACGCGGTCTCTCTCCGAGAAATAAATAAAACATTAAAAAAATGTTTTTAAATATTTATTACAAGACAATACATTCATCATTGGCCAATCGCTGCACAGAGCACTGATATGGTAGGGAGAGAATCAGGGCAGCAGACAGTATACAGGCAAACATAAACAAAGCATTATGTTATGTGCTATGAAGAACAAGAGGACAGAGAATGGTAAGAAGGTGCTATTTTAGGCAAGGTGGTCATGGATGGTCTGCCAGATAAGATGGCATTTGAACAAATTTAATGAAATGAGGAAGTAAGCCAATGTGAATATCTGGAGGTAAAGGGAATATTAAAGGCAAAAGCCTCAAGACAGGAGCATACACAGCATCTGGTAAGGCTACCAGCAGTATGAAGTGGACAGAATGGTAGGAAATAAGGCTAGGGAAGGGAAGTGCTCTAGGCCAGAGTATAGACATCCATATAAATCTTGGTAAAGATTTTAACTGTTCTAAACGTGATGAGAATACCCCCACAGGCTTCTGATCAAGAGAATAACATGATTTGAATATGCTTCCTAAAAAACTACTCTGGCTGCCGTGTGAAGAATAATGAAGAGGGAAGCAAGAGTGGAAGAAGAGAGGCCAGTTAGAAGTCCATCCAAGGGAGAAAAAACAGCTGAGAGTAATGTGGTGTTAGTGGAAGTGAAAAGAAGTGGGATTTGCATCTTTGTTCATTGCTACAGAGGATGTTTCCAAGACTTGGCCTGACCAACTGGGTCAAAAATCTTTCATGCCATCCCCTCTCTATGGTTCTTCAAATCCACTGAAGCCATCTTCCACTTACTCTTAACTCTCTTTCATCAAGCCCTCTGGAATTAATGATTCATCATCAACAAAATCCCTGATATCCTCAATTCTTTCAGTGACTGTTCCCTATGTCTTGTGGGTTTTTGTTTTGTTTTGTTGGTTGGTATGACTGACATGCAAAAAGCTATACATATTTAATCTTTATAACTTCATGAGTTTGCTTATATAGGCCATGGTAATGGTTTCAGAGGTATACACGTATCTTCAAATCCTAAATCTTCTTGCTCTATTTTACCCCAGGAAGGCATGCTATTATTCCCTTAGAGTCCACTCACAGGATGGCTATTTACTTTCAGACTTCTGGGCTTAGGAGTAATAGGTATCCTTCAGGTTCCTCATTGTCAATCCTCATGAATTCAAAAAGTGAGAAATTCAGAAACTTTACCACAAGAGGAGCAGAGGAAAAACACTGCTTGCTTGTAAAATTCTTGTCGAGAACGGGTATCATCTTTACATCAAGGATTGTAAGTTTGAAATTGATTCAAAGATCTTAGGAACACAACACCAGGCTTGAGTTTCCACTTCTTCTTGTGAATAATAATTCATGCACCAGCACAGCTCTCAGAGTACACACTGCATCCCTAAAACACAGGGATCTAGACTCCAAAGTGCAGTCATTCATCCGTGGGGAATGGCTGGCAAGGAAGATGTAGATGGTGAGATCCTAATCATGAGATTTTTCTCAGTAGAATTTCCTGGCCGTGAAAGATCAGCTGTGTGTGTGTGTATGTAGGTACAGGACTTTTTGCAGATCTACACATAAGCAAGGGGTATTTCTCCAAAGGAATAAATCCCTTGGGACCCTTTCACTATGCCACACTTCACAGTCAAGAAGATTCTACACCGGGAAGCAAGGATATAGAAGATTCCCCTGACACATAGTTTGCCCTCCAGAGAGCTTTGTGGCATATACAAGGCCTGGTCCTGTCAGTCATGGGCAGGGTATAAGCTGAACCTTCCCACCATCTTCTCAGCTACTTGATCTCTTAAATTATCTCCTATCACTGATAACACACTTCATGTACTTAAGTAAAGGACAGTCCATGCCTCTGAAGTATTCTCACAGTAACATTGACTTAGCCCTGTCACAGCATTCAACTCATGCTGTTTATGTGACTATCTCGCTAAAACATGAATTCTGAGGATGCCTTTGTGCTCAGCACCAGGGCCTCTCCCAGGTTGTAGGGATGCATAAAAATAAGGCATGATTAGTTGTGTGAAAATACTCAGTAAATGGCACACTGTTGACAGGCTGCATATTCCCAGTCATTCCAGCCACAGCTTCCTACACTGAGAAGCTGCCCTTTGTGGGGAGTTTCCATGAAGTTTTCTTACTTTTCCCCTTTATACAAGATTATCATTCTCCTTCTCTCAGAATCATGTCACACTTAATTGTAAGTCAATGGAAAAATTCACTGAAATATGAATAACTAAAATAATGATGTTTTCACCCTTCTGTATCAGTTAGGGATCTGAAGTCTGAAATCTGTAGGACAGACTGGCAGTGTAGAGATTCAGACAAGATTTCTACATTCCAATCTTTTTTCCTTTTTTTAAAGTTTTTATTTCAACTCCAGTTAGTTAATATACAGTGTAATATTAGTTTCAGGTGTATAATTTAGTTGAGGCAGAATTTCTTTAAGAAATTTTAGTTTTTGCTTTTAAGGCATTTAACTAATTCAGTAAGTCCCACCCACATTGCTGAGGGCAATATCCTTTACTTAAATCTGACAGACTAGATGTTACATCTGCAACATACCTGCAGAGCAGTATCTACTCAAATCTCATACCAAACAACTTGGTACCACAGCCCAGCCCAGCTGACAAAAATTTAATCATCAAATCTTTGTTCTGGGAATGTCACACAGGTTTCGCTCTTACTATAATCAAATAGAAAACCAGACAAAATGTATAAAACATTTGGTTTCAGATTTTACGTCAGAGCAGAAATTGACAAGCTGATTCTTAAATTACATCAAAATACAAAGGACCTAGACTAGTCAAAAAATTTTTTAAAAGAAGAAAGCTGGAAGGCTGGCACTATCTTTTATCAAGACACGCTACAAACTTATAAGAATCAAGAGAACGTGGTAGTGAAATAAAGATCTATGGGATAGCACATGTATGCTCAATTGATTTTTGCCAAAGCTATCAAGGTAATGCAATCTGAAAGGAGAATCTTTTCAATCGTGCTGGAAAAACTGCATATTCATTTGGGACAAATATGAACCTTGACTCTTACCTCACTGCATACACAATAATCTTAAAATGGATCACAGACCTAAATGCAAAGACTAATACTTTAAAATTAGTTAAATAGAGAAGAAAAAATATTCAAAGTATTGAGGTAAGCAATGATTCCTTAGATACAGTATTACTACTCTGTATGACACTGCAATGGTGGATAAATGGCATTATACATTTGTTGAAACCCACAGAATATACAATACTATAAGTGAATTCTAATGTAAACCATGGATTCTGTAAGATTATTATGTGTTCCTATAGGTTCATCAATTATAACAAATGTTATAATCTGCTGGCGGGATGTTAATAACGGGGAAAGCTATACATGTGTGGGGGTATGGGGCACATTGGAACTCTATGTACTTTCCTCTCAATTTTGCTATGAACTTAAAATTGCTCTAAAAAATAAAGTCTGTTAAAAAAAAAAAGATTCCCTAGGTAGCATGGCAAAGCTCACAAAAGAAAAAAATGATAGATTGGATTTCATCAACTGTTTAGTATCTGGTTTTTAAAAAATATTTTTAATGTTTTTTTTTTAACTTCTGAGCAAGAGACAGCATGAGCAGGGGAGGATCAGAGACAGAGGGAGACACAGAATCCGAAACAGGCTCCAGGCTCTGAGCTAGCTGTCAGCACAGAGCCCGACATGGGGCTCAAACCCACAAACCATCAGATCATGACCTGAGCTGAAGTCAGATGCCCAACAGACTGAGCCACCCAGGTGACCCTAGTATCTGTTTTTTGAAAGACATCATCAAAAAATGGCAAATTACTGCAATAATGATATCCAGAATATACTTTTAAAAACCCTGTAATTCAGGAGAAAACAACCCAAAGTTTAAAAATGGGAAAACAGAAGAGATTCTTAACAAGATATATAAACAGCGAATAATCACATGAAGACATTCAACACTACTAGAAGGAAAAATACAAATTAAAACCGTAACTAGATACTACTACACACTCACTAAAATGGTAAAAATAAAAGATTAATAAAACAAATGTTAGTGAGGATGTAGAGCAACTAAAACTCTAGTGCATTGCCACTGGGAATGTAAATGCTAAAAGCCATCTTGGAAAACAGTTTGGCAGTTTCTTAAAGTGAAATAACATCTACCCTATGGTCCAGAAATTTCACTCCAAGCATTTACTCAAGAGAAATGAAAGCATATATCCACATAAAGAATTGTACAAGAATATTTTTAGTAACTTATAATAGTAAAAAATTGGAAATAATTCAAATGTCCATCAATAAGAGAATGGGTAAACTATGGCATATTTATGCCACACATTACTTCTCAGTAATTAAATGAAAATTTCCATTGTTATCTGAAGCAACATGGATGAATCTCAGAGACCTTATAATAACCAAAGAACTAGACTCAAATAAGTACACATTTAATTATTTCCTTTACATGAAGATTAAGAGAGATGGACTACTCTATGGTGAGAGATACCAGAACACTTTCCCACTTTTCGGTGGGAAAGAATTATTTAAAAAGAGGCATGAGGAAACTTTGAGATGAAAGTAATATCCTAATTAATGTGAGTGTCACAGGCATGTATACATTTGTCAGAACTCAACAAACTGCATCCTTAAGATTGATATATTTGGGGCACCTGGGTGGCTCAGTTGGCTAAGCTTCTGACTTCAGCTCAGGTCACAATCTCACAGTTTTTGAGTTTAAACCCCACATCAGGCTCTGTGCTGACAGCCTGGAGCCTGAAGCCTGCTTCAGATTCTGTGTCTCCCTCTCTCTCTGCCCCTCTCCCACTCAGGCTCTGTCTCTGTCTCTCTCTCTCTCAAAAATAAGTAAGCATTAAAAAATTTTTTTAAAAGATTGGTATATTTTATCACACATAAATCATTCCTAAATAAAAAGACAAATGCACAGCTTTATACCAACAATTAAAACATGAAATTTTTACATATGTGTGAAAACATATCTGGATTCTGAATTCTATTCTATAAATAGGTGTATTTATCCATTTGCACTTATAATTTATTAATTATATAATTTATAACAAAAAAACAAAAGATTTAATTTATAAAATAACCTACAAATAATATCAATAAAGTATTTTATAGAAGAACTTGACAAGGTAATATTAAAATTTATATTGAAGAACAAAAGGCCAAACACTGAAATGACAATTATGAAGAAAAAAATCAAATAGGGAAATAAGTTCTGACAGATTTGAATACTGACTCTAAATCTATATCAAATAAGACAATGTGACAGTGGCATAGAAATAAGCAAACAAACCTAAGAAAAATTTAAGGAGCTTAGACTCACAAGTATATAGAAATATATATAGGACAGAGGTAACATTAAAATTTACAGATAGACGCCAATATATTGTATTGGAAACACTTTTTTTTAATGTTTTTTATTTATTTCTGAGAGAGAGAGAGAGACAGCGTGAGCAGGGGTGGGTCAGAGAGAGAGGGAGACAGAATCTGAAGGAGGCTCCAGGTTCTGAGCTATCTGTCAGCACAGAGCTCGACGCGGGGCTCGAACTCATGAACCGTGAGATCATGACCTGGGCCGAAGTTGGATACTTAACCGACTGAGACACCCAGGCGACCCAGCTACTGGGGACCTTGGAAACACTTCATATAGTAAAAACAAAATTAGAGCACCATTTGACTATATATATTATGTATATATATATTGTTATAAAATATGTATTACATATACACATGCACACATACAAAAAGCGAAGGATAAGATTGATACATCTGATTATATCAGATTCTTTTACTGCTTAACAAACTACCCCCAGAATGTAATGGTTTATTATGCTCACAAATCCATAATATGCAGCTCACTGGGGATGGTTTTTCCCTTTACATCTGGTGTCCCATGACTGTGGGTAAAGGACCCACCTTCAATTTTGTGTAAGTCTGTGGTGAGAATACAATCGACCCTCTTAGCAAATTTCAAGTATATATCCAGTATTATTAACTATAGTCACCATGCTGCCATGCTGTACATTAGATCTTCATAACTTATTCTGCAAAACTAAAATTCTATACCCTTTGATCAATATCTCCCCATTTCCCTATGCCCCAACTTGTGGAAACCACCATTCTACTAGATTCCACATATAAGTGAGATCACACAGTACTTCTCTTTCTGTGTCCGGCTTATTTCCTTTAAAACAATGTCTTCTAGGTCCACCCATGTTTTCACAAATGGCAGGATTTCCTTAAGACCGAATAATATTCCATTTTGTATGTATGGATGTATGTGTATATATATTCCATCTTATGGTATAGTACATATATGTCATACATATTACATTTTCTTTATCCATTCATCCGTTGATGGGCACTTAGGCTTTTCCCATAACTTGACTACTGTGAATAATGCCATAATGAACATGGGAATTCAGGCATCTCTTTGACTGTGATAGATAAGTTACTTTGCCTAATTGTGGTAATTATCACTTCACAATGTATACATACTTCAAAAATCACATTGTATAACTTAAATATACCTAATTTTTACTGTCAATTATGCTTCAGTAAGGCTGCAAGAAACATAAAGGAGCCACTTTCAAGATGGCTTACTCACATGACTGGCATGTTGGTGTTAGCTGTCAACTGGGAGCTCAACCAGGGCTGTGGGAGAGGGGCCTTGGTTCTTCACCTTTGGAGCCTCTCTAAAGCTTGCTTGTACTTCTTCACAGTATGATGGCTGGATTCCAAGAGAAAGCATCCCAAGGTAACCTGGCAGAAATAAATGACATTTTTTAAACGTTTGTTTATTTTTCACAAAGAGATTACACAAGCAGGGGAGGGTCAGAGAGAGGGAGACAGAGAATGTGAAGCAGGTTCTATGCTATCAGTTCAGAGCCCAATACAGGGCTCAAACTCACCAACCATGAAATCATGACCTGAGCCGAGGTCGGTTGCTTAACCCACTGAGCCACCCAGACACCCAGAAATGAGTGATATTTTTTTGAAACTTGGTTTTTGAAGTCATATAACATTACCTCTGCCAAACCTAATGTCAAGGCAGTCACAAAGTCCTTTCCAATTTTAAGTGCAAGTGACATTGATTCCATCCCTTAACTGAACTGGTAAAGTTTGAGAAGAGCATGTTAGAGAAGACATACAGTGTGGCTCTATCTTTGGAAAATACAAGTGTTGAATGTCTGAAACTAATATTATACTGTATATTAACTAACTTGAATTTAAATAAACTTTAAAAATAAAACAAAAACTTCAAAGAATTAATAGAAGCTACAGATTAGGTAAAGATTTCAACAGATGCTATTGTAAAGTATTTATCCAAAATAAATAAAGAGCCCATACAAATATTAAAATTCAAAAACAACCCAATAGAAAAAATAGTAAAGGATACAAATAGACTTCCTTCAGAACAGGAAACCCAAACATCAATAAAAATATGAAAATATGGGGGCGCCTGGGTGGCTCAGTCGGTTAAGCGTCCGACTTCAGCTCAGGTCATGATCTCACAGTTCATGAGTTCAAGCCCCACGTTGGGCTCTGTGCTGACAGCTAGCTCAGAGCCTGGAGCCTACTTCGGATTCTGTGTCTCCCTCTCTCTCTGACCCTCTCCTGCTCACACTGTCTCTATCTCTCAGAAATAAAAAATTATATATATGAAAATGTGTTCAACATCAGTAATAGTAATATAAAAATGAGAAACTATTTAAAAAACATCAGATTGGCAAAACTTCTGAAGTGAGCCATGGTAAGTGTTGACAATAAAATGAAGCAATTAAAAATCTCATTACTATTGGTCAGAGTTTCAGGGACTACTTTGAGTGCTAGGCAACATCTGGTGAAACTGATGATATATATGACCTATGATGTAATTTCCACTTCTAGGTTTATCTAGTAGAGAAATACTCACTCATATTCACTAGGAGACAAATTTACAGAAGATGTTTATTGTAACATTGTTTGTAGAGTTGTGGAAAATTAAAAATAATGCAAATGTGCATTAGTAAAACAATGATAACATAAATTGTGGTATATTATACAATGGAGTAATATAGCAGTTAAAATACATGAACTAGCTCTACAAAATATCAAAGTATGTGTAAAAACATAGTGAGAAGCAAAAAGGAAGTTGTAGATTGGGGTGTCAATATTATGTTACTTGTATAAAGTTCTAAAACATTAAAAACAATCCTATATATTGTATGTGTATATATTTATGTTGAAAACTATGAAACCACAGATGGTCACATCAAACACAAAATTCAGAACAGTAACTTCTATCAAAAAAGGAGAAAAAGAAGAATGGGATTAGTTTGTAGTCAACTTCATGCACAATGTTTTATTTGAAATCAGAACCGAAAATGACCATTTTTAATACTTGCTAATGTGTGTTTATAATTAGCTTTATACGTTTAATGTATAGCTTTATATGTTTATTTTTTTTTTAATTTTTATTTATTTCTAGGAGAGAGAGAGAGAGATAGACAGCATGAAAAAGGGTGGGTCAGAGGGAGAGGGAGACACAGACTCTGAAACAGGCTCCAGGCTCTGAGCTGGCAGTCAGCACAGAGCCTGACGCGGGGCTCGAACCCACGAACCGCGAGATCATGACCTAAGCGAAAGTCAGACGCTTAACCGACTAAGCCACAGAGGCGCCCCTAGCTTTATATGTTTAAAATGTATCTTAATAAAGTCCTCTGTTTGAATACCAGAGCTAGATAGAATGAACTTTATAGCTAATGTAATTTAACAATTCTTTTCTACCATGGGTCAAAACTCATTTCACAATTGCAGAAACTTGCATCAAAAAAGAAAACTAGATTTCCTTAAAGCTGCAGGTGGGTTATTAATACAAATGGAATAAGGACAGTCTCTTGATTCCCAGATAAGCCCTTTTATTCTATACCTAACTCTTCAGGAAGATTTTGAAGTGTGATCTTGGGTGCATCTGCCTGACCCAGACAAGTGTGACAGGTGTGGCAATCCTCAGACAGAATGGAAGAGGGCAACTAGATGAACACTCAGGAGGGTAGGAGGGTAGATTATAAATGTAGGTACAACATTGCTTAAGACCCCACCATTAAATAATCACTCTTTTGACTTCAACATTGGCTTCTCCAGTGACGTCTATTAGAAGAGGAAAATCCTACAGGAGATATGAGACTTTCAATGCTCAGAGTTGCAAATGGTCCAGAATTGGTGACTTCTAGAAGAAAAGGGATGCAGGGTGTGGAACTCTCAGACATGCATCTGGCAGTATGCTTCAGCCAGATGTTTATCTAAACTTAAACCATGTAGGTATCTCCCTCAAAGCCCATAGAAAACAGCCAGTCATCTTACAATCTGGGAGACTGATAAGAATATGGACAGGATATTTCCACACAAATATTTAGAATTTTCAAGTCTTGTAAATAATTTAAGTAGCCTAATACTCATTAACTTTAATGTATTCTCCACAAATACTTCCATGAAATGTTATTCTGTTTTCCTCTATTTTTTTTTTAGCTTAATGAACCTTTTAGTCTTATTGTGAGCATCATTATAATGGAAAATATCCTCCTTTGGTAGAACAAAATCTCTCTCAAAATATTAGAAGATAAAGTCAAACAAATTGTTTAGATCACCCTCTCTGTTTTCCACCCTGGCTGGGATCCTGTGTTTCCGAAAGAGAGTAGCAACTCGTACAAACATGTACTATATAATGGCCACAGATTTGACACACATGCTGCTTAACAAAACAGGAGGGTAGGAGATTTGGGCTGCAGACCTTGCTCTGACATAAATCACTAAGTGGCCTCAGAGAAGCCATGGTAGCCTCCCTAAGCATCTCTTCATCTGTCAGATAGGCATCACGGTCCTGATATATCTAAACAGGGCTTTCAGAGTTTACATAAGGACAGTAAAGGGTTTTGAAATATTATTATCTCTGATTGCAAGTGTCTGGGAGATAGCAAAGGCTCTACATTAGTGTGTACACATTCCACACGCAACCAGGTCAGTCAAAAAGGAAGATGAGAAAAAAGAGGGAGAGAGAGAAATTGGAACCTAAAGGCTACTGGGGTCTTTCCTCTGTGGCCAAGATACCTTCTCCAACTGTACTCTTTCCGACTCTATTCTCCACTCTTCAGCTCCCTCTATCCGTTTTCCATCTGGCTCAAGACAGAGTACCATTGCTTTATCGGCAAAGGCTTCCACTGTAAGTGGCCCCAATTCCTCCTGCCCCCTTTGTGTATTTCTCATGCTACTTTATTCTCCCAAAAGCTCAAGTATTGAGCTGTTTCACTGAACCACACTCTTTTTACTTCAATTTTTATCACCAACACAAGAGGAGATTCTTCACATTTAGGTAAAAACTTAAATACATATCTTTTTATTTTAAAAGCATTAAGAGAATGCTGCAGCAGTTTTATAACTACTCTCCAATCTAGCTATGTTTGAAACCGGATTATACTTTCCTGAGTTTTCTTAATTTGCATTTGAGATTGATCCACTGTACCTTCTTCCCAGCTGCCCTTTCACTTATGCACCTGCAATAAACCTGAGACAGATAAAGAAAAACTGAGGCACCAATCATTTATGAGGCTTTTCTGTGGGGACAAAGAACATCATTAACCTCTGCACTACATTTTCTCACTCTCCATAAACAGATCTTCACCTTACTTGTACATGGACATTGGCTCTAATCCCCTGCGCCCCCCTCCCCACCTCCAGCAGCAGTGTACATTTTCTACTTGAAAAGGTGATTTGAATTTCCAGTCAGATTCTCATGAATACTCTGCAAACTCTTCCTATGGCATTTGACCCTTATATTGAGAAGTCATGCCCTGGGCATATTTTAATCAGTTAAGGTAAATTGACAGATAATCTGATACTTTACTTCTTGCTAAATTTATAACATCATTTCTTTGAAATCAATCTCTTCAGTTTAAATAAGTGACTTGTTCTTGATCTTCTGAATTCTCTAATACAAAATGCACACTGATCTGCGAGAAATTTCAAGATTGACGTATGGCAAAGATGGGACCGATGCTGCACTCTGTATGACATAATAATTATTTTTATCATACCACCTATATTTCACTAAGGGAATATAAGAAGCAGGAGACAATTACTACTAAATAAAGAGCTTTTCTTGTTTTCTACATGACTGAATCTTCTGATCTTTCTATTACAGCTTCCAGATAGAAGCAAATGCCTATATGCTTGATTTTACAAGGTATTAGGCTCAGGGCTATTAAAAGGAGCCTTAATCCATGTTTGTTGACCGTACATAATGTACCGGTCACTGTGCTCAGTAGTAATAAGGTGGTGAAAATGGTAGTTTCTGGGCTCAAGCCTCTCTAGTCTGGTAGGGAAAACAACTATAATTCTATATAATAAATGTTATTAAAAAGGAAAGCAGGATGCAAATAAGAGACCCTAACTCAGACGGATCACAAGGTCAAAAAACGTTAGTAGCTGTTTTGGAGAAAGAGGGAAGAGATAAAGGTAACAGGATGAGAAAGGAAGCTTTATAGGTTTTATCACCAAGTTGGACTTTGCCTTGAATGCAAGGCAAAATTACTGCAGAATTTTAAATCAGATAATAGCCCAAATTTTTTGAAGGATAGTCTTCTTTTTAATGTTTTTATTTTGAGAGAGAGAGAAGGAGACATAGAATCTGAAGTAGGCACCAGGCTCTGGGCTGTCAGCACAAAGTCCAATGCGGGACTTGAACTCATAAACCGTGAGATCATGACCTAAGCCGAAGTAAGACATTTTACCAACTGAGCCACCCAGGCACCCCAAAGGATGTTCTATCTGTAGTATGGGGATGGATTGAAATAAGATGGTCCAGAGACATAAAAAATTTAGACATGAGATAGTGTCACCCTTCCCTGGGGATTGACAGTAGAAAGAGACAGAAAGGAAGTGATTTTGAAAAAATATTTAGGAGTCGAATAAATAAGATGTGGTGATTTGCTGGATATAGGAAGGGAGGGAGAAGGATTTGAAGTGATGCAGTCATAGAAGTAGGGAAGAATAGGTTATATCTGAAATGCCTATGGGATATCCTGATTAAGATCCTTAATAAGTCATTAAATATACAAAGCTGAAGCCGTAGAGAGGCTTTTGAATCTTGTCACTTACAGGTGGTAACTGAAATGAATGATATTGCCACTGGAGAGTACAGAAGTATATAGACTAAGAGGAGAACAAGACCCTGAGAAGCATTTATTCTGAGGGGATCCTGTAAGGAAAAGGTACTTGCAAATAAAACTAAAAGGCACTGGCTAGAGAAGAGGAAACAAGGGGCATGTAGTGAAGATGGGCCCCTAAAAACCTCTCACCCATAGCAATATAAAACATATTCAAAAAGGAAGAAATACAATGTAGACATGAATGGATAGACAACTGGGTAGCTGAAAAGAAACCTGAGAAGAATGATCCCTGCCCATGGTAAACTGAATTTCAGAAAAGCAAAATTCCCAAATATCAAAATTAATTTACCTGCAATTAATAAATATTCCTATACACATAACGATTCACCCATCAGCTCTGTAAAAAGGAGATATACTTGGGACCGGAGAGATCTGAGTTAAAGTCCATGCCCATCACAACAAGGGATGTGATCTTGGGAAATTCAAGTGAACTCAGACTTTCTTCATCTGCAAAATGAAAATAATACCTTCACCTCACAGGATTATTCCAGCATTATGAATATAAAGGACTTAGCACTGTGTTTTTAGTGTTTTAGTACATAGTATTGCTTATTAGAAAATGCCTGTCAAATCTAAATGAATTATTTTATTGGAATATCTACCCTCTGGGGCCTTACAATTCTTAGACAAGAGATGTCAACTAACCTACCTAGCTGTAGATTTTGGTTTCTCTCCAGTCTAATCTCTGATTACAGTTATCAAAAAAAAAAAAAAAAAAGACAGGAGGCTAAGAATAAGGAAACAAGTCCTTCTAAAATAGATTCCAGTATTAGCTCATCAACTGTTGTGGTTTTAAGTATATAAGCCCAAAGGCAATTGGCAGGGATGCTCACTGTGTAAAGAGCCTGCTACCAGACTCCAGACAGGGGAGAAAGTCAACAGAAAAAAAAAGATAAAATCTGACAGCACTAGGAATTTTGTGTCTGGTTGGAAAGACAGTGATAACTACCTAGAAAAGTGCCTTCATATCATCATGTCATATGCAAATTAGTAAAAATAGAGAAGTTTCCTGGAAAGGAAACAGAAGAATGTGAACATTTACTGAATACTATTTCACTTATTCCCTTCTCCACAGACTCTTTAGAATCAGGTAGCCTAGAGTTCCAATCTAAGTTCAGCCACTCTCCATGACCTTGGACACATTATTTAACATTTCTAAGCTTTGGTTTCCTCAACTATAAAATGAAAGTAAAACTATATTATATAGCTTACACAGAACACCACATACTAAATTCTAAGCATAATACCTACACATATTACGTACTCTAGTTCTTTGTCAGCAGTTCATTAACAGAAATAATAGCAGCTGTATGGACACAGGAGTTGGGCCTTTTTGATCATGTTCATCCTCCCTTCAACCCCCACCTATGCTCTCCATCTCCTATGGCACTCCTCACAGCAAAACCCACATGGCTACTATCAAACCAACGGGCTGGGTCCTACGCTAGAAGCAGAGTCCTTTTCTTCTCTGAAAGAGAATCATGACAGTCCAAAGGCCATTGTGGTATAGATCGTAAGTAGCACCAGCATACAGGACAACCTCAATTCTGTCACTTGGGCATCCTGTACCTTATACAAGTCACTTAAGTTCTGTGGGTTTGTTTCCACATGTAAACAGAAGGAACAATACACCTGTGGTGACAGGAATGTTTTGATGATTACATGGCAGTATTTATGTAAAGGTGGCTTGAAAATTGTACACTATTATACTATGAGGAAATTATTAGTATTACCCAGGTGCAGGCTGTTGCTCATTTTAGTTTTTATCCACTATCTCATATCACTCTATTGGAAAACCTGACAAATCACACTGATACTTAAAGCACAAAAGATGTCTTCTTTGAGCACTTAGCACAGACAAAGTTTACTAAATTTTCCTAAGTATCATTTACAGATTAAAGTGCTTTTTACCTTTTGTTTACCCTGTTTTTTTTTAACTTTTTACTTTGAAATAACAGAAACACAAGAAGTTGCAAAAATCATACAGAGAGGAGATTCCCCTACCAACCACCCAGCTCCCCCCAGTGCTAACATCTTATATAACTATAGTACATTATCAAAACCAAGAAATGGAGATTAAAGTTAAACAAGATTATAAGAAGAAAACATCTTAGATTGGATAAAATCAAAATCCTGGAAATCATGAAAGAGAAAATTCAAGAAATTTAACTACATATATTTCTAAATTCAACATGAAAAAAATAAAATAGGACAATTATCAAACTGAAAAATATACAACGAAGTCTAATTTCTATAAAATCCAAAAGAAGATTTCCTCCAAAGTCTACTTACAAAATGACCAAAACTCCAATAGAAAAATGGGCAAGTGGGACTTCTGTAAGGCAGCAGCGTTGGAAGATCTTGAATTCACCTCTTCCACAGTTGCACCAAATCTACAGCTACATATTGATCATTTCCCTCTGACGAAGATCTGAAAACACTAACTGCTTCTCTACCACAAAGGATAAAAAGATCACACTGACATGCACAGGAGTGGCTGAGATAGAGTCTCAGTAAAAACCTCACACCCAGCACAGTGACATACAATAGGAAGGGATCTCACCGGTGTCACCTTCTCCCAGAAGAGCAAAGGGTTGGTTCCCCACATAAGGGATCTATATCAGAGAGACAAGCCTCCAAAATGTCTGGTTTTTAGAAAACCAAAAGGGTTTATGTCCAAGAAATCCAAAGTGGCACATGAAACTACCATTTATTCCCCTTTTATAAGATTTAACTATGGTCTTATTCACCCAAGACCCAACAAAAACAAACAAGAAACACAGCAGTTTGCAAAGTGCCGAGACTATATATGGAGATTCATTTGCTAATCTAAAAGCATCTACGGGATGCTTTAACCTCACCCCAGAGACAGAGGCACTAGAAGATGCCATTTTTTCCACTTCCCACCTATCCTGCTAGCATAGGTAAGCGTGCTCAGATATAACACCTTCCTGCCACCTTATTAAGACAGGCAGAAGAAACCAGAGACACCACTATCCCACTGCCTTTCTGAAGCAGGCAAGTATGCCCCACCCCCTACTTTCTCCAGCCTCCTAGCTACACCCAGTAGGGTATGCATAATCCTTACAGAAGACACCTCTTGATGGCCTGGCTCTGGTGGCCATGGGGGCTAAAGTTCCTTAACTCCATGGGAAGGTAACAACCAATGACAATTCTTGGCAGGCCACTACGCTCAGGGCCCTGCACATACAGCATATTGAAACACAAACCCAGTCCTTCTATGAAAAATAAATATAATTATTTACTTAACCTGGACCTTCAGCCTAAGGGACAGGCTCAGGTTTCCTCCATACCATCTTTGCATACCACAGTTTGATTAGATCTCCCAGAAAGGAACTTGTATGCTTACCAGGACCCCCAATTTTTGCAACTGTTGTCCAGGGATACCTCCAAATCTCCTGGTCTGGAAACCAGCAGAGATTATTATTGTAGCCCTATAGAACTGTATATATTTTCATACTCTTAAACCTGTTACCTGAGGGCTGGCTTCCAATCAGCCTGAAACTAAGTACTAAGTGAAATTCCTCCTCGTGGATCACTGACAGGTCTTGGCACACCCTCAACAACAGATACATATCAAGAATAAATCAGGCAATTTAGATAATCACAAAGGTTAAAGAGACATCCAAAAGCTTGGCAAACTTGAATAAGAAAATTCATCACCTACACAAGGCCACTCCACTCCTTCAAGACTAAGGGGTAGCTGTTTCACCCAATATACAAAAACAAACACACTATCAAGTACAATGGGAGACATAGGAATACATTCTAAATTAACAAATCAAAACCTCAGAAAAAGACCTTAGTTGTACTGAGATAAGTAATCTAGCTGATACTAGATTCCAAGTAGTGGTCACAGAGATGCTCACTGAACTCAGAAGAAAAGATGAACACAGTGAGAACTTCAATAATGGGATAGTGGGATAGAAAATATAAGAAAAGAAGCAAACAGAAGGCACAGAGCTGACAAATATAATAACTGAGCTGAAAAATATATTTAAGGTGTTCGGTAATCGATTGGATGAAGCAGAAAAACAGTTGAGTGAGCTGTAAGACAAAGCAATGGAACTCACCCAGATAGAGTAGAAAAAAGAAAATTAATAATGAGCACCAAGAAATATAAATAACTGTTCAATCATTATACACTTGAAACTAATAACATGGTGTGTTAATTATATCTGAATAAAAACAATTTTTAAAAATGATAACAGACCTCTGGGACATTAAGTGGAATGACATTCACATTATAGAGATTCCAGAAGGACAGAAGAGATAGAAAAGGGCAGAAAACTTAAAAAAAATAATAATAATGCCTGAAAAATTCCTATCAGGGAAGGAAAATGATATTCAGGTAGAGGAATCCCAAAGAGTTCTGAAGAAAATTAACCCAAATAAATCCACACCTAGACACGTTATAATTAAAATGTCAAAAGTTAAAGAAAGAATCTTAAAAGCAGCAAGAGAAAACCAAATTTTATATACAAAGGAAACCCTAATAAGGCTATCAGCAAATTTCTCTGTAGAAACTGCAGGTCAGAAGGTAGTGGCATGACATATTCAAAGTGCTGAAAGAAAAAAACTACCAACCAAGAGTACTCTACCAAACAAAATTTTCATTCAAAACTGAAAGAGGAATAAAGTGTTTTCCAGACAAACAAAAGCTAAAGAAGTTCATCACTAATAAACTTGCCTTACAAGAAATATTAAAAGGACTTCTTTAAGCTGAAAGAAAATGGACTAATTAATAATAAGAAAACAGAGAAAAGTAAAATTCTCACTGGAAAAGTATATAGTAAAGGTAGTAGATTGCAAAAGTTAAAAGACAAAAGTAGTATATTTAACTAAAATTATAAAAACTTGTTAAAGGATCCAAAAATAAAACAAGTAAAATGTGACATCAAAAACATAAAACATGGGGGCACCTGGGTGGCTCAGTCAGTTAAGCATCCAACTCTTGGTTTCAGCCCAGGTCATGATATCATGGTTCATGAGTTCTAGCCCCACGTTGGACTCTGCACTGACATCATAGAACCTGCTTGAGATTCTTTCTCTGTCTCTCTCCTCCCCTTCCTCATTTGTTCTCTAACTCTCTCTCTTTCAGTATAAATAAATAAATAAACATTTAAAAGAAACATAAGACATGGAGGAAAATAAAAATGTAGTTTTGGAATGTGCTGAAATTTAATTTGCTATCACTTTAACATAGACTGTCATATACACAGGATGATATATGTGAACCTTATGGTAACCATAAAGCAAAAACTCACAGTAAATACACAAAAGAAAACAAGAAAAAATTCTAAATACAACACTGAAAGTCATTAAACCACAGGGAAGAAAGAAAATGGAAGAAGGATAAAAAAAAGGAACAACAAAACCACCAGTAAACAATAAAATGGCAACAAGTATACCCTATCAGTGATTACTTTAAATGTAATAGAGCTAAATTCTCTAATCAAAACACAGACTGCTTGAATGGGTTAAAAAAAAAAAAAAAGACACATCTATATACTGCCTATAAGAGATTCACTTCAGAAGTAAGAACACATATAGACTGAAAGTGAAGTAATCCAAAAAGATACTCCCTACAAGTGGAAACAAATAGAAAATAGATGTGCTTATACTCACATCAGACAAAATAGACTTTAAGCAAAGTCTTTAATAAAAGACAAAGAAGGCAGTATGTAATAACAAAGGGGTCAATCTACCAAGAAGATAAAGCATTTATAAATTTATAAATCTATATGTACCCAACACAGGAGTGCTAAAGTATATAAAGCAAAATATATTAATAAACCTGAAAGAAGTTGACAGCAACTGGTTCTTTGAAAAGATAAACAAAATTGATATTTACTTAAACTCACCAAGAAAAAAGGAGAAGGCTCAAATAAGAAGACAAGAAATGAAAGAAGAAATGTTACTGTAAGTACTACAGAATACAAAGAACTGTAAGAAATACAAAGAACTATAAGATATTGCCTTTAACAA
Source organism: Hyaena hyaena (assembly GCF_003009895.1). Lineage (NCBI taxonomy): Eukaryota > Metazoa > Chordata > Mammalia > Carnivora > Hyaenidae > Hyaena > Hyaena hyaena. Next base: position 302,281 of record NW_024081764.1, on the reverse strand, counting down.
TTACAAACCAACAAACTATACAACCTAGAATAAGTGTATAAGAACTTCCATTCTTCTAATACTTATTCATGAAAAAACAGAAAATCTGAATGGATAGATTACTAGTAAAGAAACTGGATCAGTAATCAAAAATCTCCTCACAAAACTCCAGGACCATATGACTTTATTGGTAAATTCTGTCAAACAAAGATTTAAGACCTATCCTCAAACTCTTCCAAAAAAAATTGAAGATGAAAGAATGCTTCAAAATTCATTTTATAAGGCCAGTAATACCAAAACCAGATAAGTATACCACAAAAATAAAAGAAAATTACAGGCCAATATTTTTGATGAACACAGATGTAAAAATCCTTAACAAAGTCTTATCAAACTGAATTCAACAATACATTGAAGGATCATACACTGTGATCATGTGGGATTTACTCCAGGGATGCAAGACTGCAAATCAATCAATATGATAGAATACACTGATGAAATAAAAGATAAAATTATGGTCATATCAATAGATGCAAAAAAGGCATTTCACAAAATTCAACATCCACTTATGATAAAATCTCTTAACAAAGTAGGTAAAAAAAGGAATGAAATACCTCAACATATCAAAGCAATACATGACAAAGCCACAGATAATACGACACTCATTAGTAAAAAGCTAAGAGCTTTTCCTCTAAGATCAGGAACAAAAAAACAAGGATGCCCACTTTGCCACTTATACTTAACATAGTACTGGAAGTCCTAGCCACAGCAATTAAGCAAGAAAAAGAAAGTCATAAAAATTAAAAGGAAAAGTTAAACTGTCATTATGCAGATGACATGATACTGTAGAGAACCATAAGATATCACCTTATATATGTCAGAATGGCTATTATCAAAAAGATAAGAAATAACAAGTATTGGCGAGGATGCAGAGAAAAGGGAACTCTTATGGGCTGTGGGTAGGAATGAAAACTGGTGCAGCCACTTCGGACAAGAATGTGGAGGTTCCTTAAAAAATTCAAAGTAGAACTACCATATGATCTAGCATCCATTACTGCGTATTTATCCAAAGAAAATGAAACCATTAATTCAAAAATACACACCCCTGTGATCACTGAAGCATTATTTACAATAACCAATATATGGAAACAACCTAAGTGTCCACTGATGGATGAATAAGATGTGAGGTGTGTGTGTATATACACCACAAAAAGAATGAACTCTTGCCATTTGCAACAACATGGAGTTAAGTGAAATTAAGTCAGACAAAGAAAGACAAATACTGCCTGATTTCATTTATATATGGAATCTAAAAAACAAAATACAGACTCAGATATATAGAAAATAGATTGGCAGTTGTCAGAGGGGAGGTTTGGGGGCTGGGAATGAAATGAGTGAAGGGGAACAAGAAGTTCAAAATTCCCATTTTAAACAAATAAGCCATAGTGATGTAATATACATCATACAAAATACACTCAGTAATACTGTATAAACCTACGGTGACAGATGGTAACTAGATTTTACAGTGGTGATCATTTCACAATGTATACAAGTGTCAATCACTATGTTGTACACAGTGAACTAAACTAACATCGCTTGTCCATTATAGCTCAAAAAAAAAAAGAAAATGGGCAAGTGAATAAACATGTCATAGAAAAAAATAGAAATCAACACTTAAAAAGGCATTTAACTGAAGTTACAAATAAACTATAATTAAAAAGAGAATTTTTAAATTATTTTGGCACAGATCAAAACTTGATAGGAAGTGAGTTTTGCAAGTTCAAAGGAAACAGATACTCTCACACACTGGCAGCAGGAAAAAAAAATGGTTCAACCTCTTTGGAGGGCAATTTGGCAACACATATTGTAATATAAAATTCCCATACTCTTTGATGCAGCATTTCTGCATGATTTTTGTGTTATATTAGTAAATATAAGCTAAGGCATGTCGTATTCATTGCAGCATTAACGTAAAATTTTATAATGAGTAGACTTATAAATTAATTTTTTGAGGAACTTTCACACTGTTTTCCCGAGCAGCTGCACCAGTTTGCATTCCCACCGACAGTGCAAGAGGGTTCCCATTTCTCCACATCCTAGCCAGCATCTGTTGTTCTCTGAGTTGTTCATTTTAGCCACTCTGACTGGTATGAGGTGGTATCTCAGGGTGGTTTTGATTTGTATTTCCCTGATGATGAGTGATGCGGAGCATCTTTTCATGTATCTGTTGGCCATCTTGATGCCTTCTTCGGAAAAGTGTCTACTTATGTCTTCTACCCACTTCTTCACTGGCTTATTTGTTTTTTGGGTGTTGAGTTTGGTAAATTATTTGTAGATTTTGGATACTAACCCTTTTTTCATTATGTCATTTGCAAATATTGTTTCCCATTCCATTAGTTGCCTTTTAGTTTTATTGTTTCCTTTGCAGTGCAGAAGTTTTTTATCCTGATGAGGTCCCAATAGTTCATTTTGTTTTTAATTCCCTTGCTACTGGAGACATGTCAAGCAAGAAACTGCTGCAGCTTAAGACAAAGAGGTTGTTGTCTTTTTCCTCCCCTAGGGTTTTGATGGTTTCCTGTCTCAAGTTCAGGTCTTTTATCCATTTTTAGTTTATTTTTGTGTATGTTGTAAGAACATGGTCTAGTTTCATTCTTCTGCATGTTGCAGTTCACTTCTCCCAGCACCGTTTGCTAAAGAGACCATCTTAAGAAGGGGGAAAGATGGCAGAGAACTAAGGAGCTCCGTACTTGCACTCGCGCCCATACATCACACAGAAAAGATCTGAAGCCATTGGAAACCTTACAAAACCTGAGAGATTGGGAGAAAAAGGACGCAGAATCCACTGAGAGAGCCTTCTAACGGCTACCTCAAGAAACAAGCCAGAGTACACAAGGTGGAGAGTCCCAAATATCACTATATATAGGAAAATAAAATAACCAAGGTCCCAACAAGAGAGACCAAGAGATACCATTCAAAAAACACTCTCTGAAAGGATAGGCCCTGGACAGTCAAAAGTCTTCTTGGATATAGCAGCGCTCATAGAAACAGAGAGCATAACAGGTCTTTAAAACCAACAAGAGCCAGAAAGCTAACTAAAATGACGAAACGAAAGAGCTCTACTCCAGAGAAACTCCAAGAAGAAATGACAGTGAATGAACTGCTCAAAACAGATATCAGCAGCATCACTGAACAAGATTTTAGAATAATAATGGTAAAATTAATAGCTGGGCTTGAAAAAAACATAGGGGACATCAAAGAAACTATGGCTACAGACAGAATGGAAAATAAAAATAGGCATGAAGAATTAAAAAATGCGATAAATGAGATACATAATAAATTAGAGGCCTCCAATGCACGGATTGAAGAGGCAGAAAGGAGAATAAGTGATCTAGAAGACACCATTATAGAAAAGCAAGAAGCTGACAAAAAAGGAGACAAACTGATCCAGGAACAGGAAAGAAGAATTCGAGAGCTCAGCGATACGGTCAAACGCAACAATATCCGTATCATAGGAATCCCAGAGAGGAAGAGAGAGGGAAAGGTGCTGAAGGAGTCCTGGAACAAATTATAGCAGAGAACTTCCCCGACCTGGGGAAGGAAG
>NW_024081764.1:279453-294317 GCF_003009895.1 Hyaena hyaena | reverse complement strand
GTGGGGATGAGCACTGAGTGTTATGTGGAAACTAATTTGACAATAAACTATTTGTAAAAAAAAAAAAAAAACCACAGAAAACAAAACAAACAACAAAAAGAATACCAGGAGTGTTAGACATGGAGTACAGAAGAGGTATATGTAAAATGTTTAAGGAAGTATTAACAAATAGAAGCACTATGATGAATAATGAATAGAAATAATCTAGAATGAACAGGTAGATTTTTTTTTCAGCTGGAGGTCATGAATACCAGCTCTTCTTATCCCAATACAATTGAAATAAATTTGGACTTTATTTCTTTTATCTCCATTTGCATAGAACAATAGTTCTATCTTTGATTTGGAGCATGATGATTCTTTATTAGTTTATTAAGAGTCATTATTCAGTACACTACTGACTTGTGATATTTCACAGAGCAAACCTGGTTAAATTATGAAAAGACAAAAATAAAAATAAAAAATAAAAAAATAAAATAAAGAGACAATCTTTTTTCCATTGGATATTCCTTTCTGCTTTGTCAAAGATTAGTTGGCCATACATTTGTGTGTCCAATTCTGGGTTCTCTATTCTATTCCACTAGTTTATGTGTCTGTTTTAGTGCCAGTACCATACTGTCTTGGTGATTACAGCTTTGTAATAGAGGCTAAAGTCTAGGATTGTGATGTCTCCTGCTTTGGTTTTCTTTGTCAACATTACTCTGACTATTCAGGGTCTTTTGTGGTTCCATACAAATTTTAGGATTGTTTGCTCTAGCTCTGAAAAGAATGCTGGTGCAATTTTCACTGGGATTGCATTGAATGTGTACATTATTTTGGGTTGTATTGACATTTTAACAATATTTGTTCTTCCAATCCATGAGCATGGAATGTTTTTCCATTTCTTTGTGTCTTTTTCAACTTCATAAGTTTTATGTAGTTTTCAGTATACAGATCTTTTACATTTTTAGTTAGGTTTATTCCCAGGTATTTTATGGTTATTGGTACAATTGTAAATGGGATCAATTTCTTGATTTCTCTTTCTGTTGCTTCATTATTGGTGCATAGAAATGCAATCAATTTCTGTACATTAATTTTGTATCCTGTGACTTTTCTGAATTAATATATCAGTTCTAGCAGCTTTTTGTGGAGTCTTTCAGGTTTTCCATAAGAGTATCATGTCATGTGCATAAAGTGAAAGTTTGACTTCTTTGCCAATATGGATGCCATTTATTTCTGAGGCTAGGACTTCCAGCATTATGTTAAACAACAGTGGTGAGAGTGGACATCCCTGTCTTGTTTCTGATTTCAGGGGGCAAGCTCTCAGGTTTTCACCATTGAGGATGATATTAGCTATGGGCTTTTCATTTTTTATTATTTTAGTTAACACAAAATAGAAGCCAGAATTAGTCTTGTTTCAATTGCGCTAAATCTAAATATATATATATATATATATATATATATATTTGACCTGCTCAATTTCACTCACATATCTTGTTTCATCTAAAGTTATAAAAGTGATTACCTTTTAAAATTAGTAACTTTTAAAGTATGTGTAGAAAAAAATATTCCCTGCTTTTGGGCAGATCCATTCTAAATTAAGAAGTATGAAATCACCTTTATTTTCCTTTCTATAAATAAACCCAAAAAATGTGAAGACTGTTAGACATGTTCTAATTTTCTTTTCCCACCTAATCTTTAATTTCTTAGACCAATCTCTTTAAGCTACTTGGCCTTCTGCTTTTAACCAATACTATAGAGCAAACCATGCAAAAAGCAAGTGAGAATTAACTTGAGATTATCAGGCTAATGATTTAGCTATCGCAGTGTGCAATGCTTTGTGAGAAGAATATCACTGCTGGGGAATAAGTGTGAACACATTTCCTAAGGTTTCACCAGGTATCTACATCTAAATGCACGGGCCAGGTTTTTGTTTGGTGTTTGCCTGAGCTGCTTAAGGCTTTTGTCCCATTGAGGAGAAATCCTGCCTAATTACTATATAAGATTTGTCCGACACCTAAGAATACATAGTTTCCTTCTTTATTACCTTATCCCAGCAAAACAGAACCATGACACAGAATCTGAACTCAACCCAATTAGGAAACTTTTAAGTTGGAATAAAAGGAAGAAGCTCCATGCATACCTCATAAAACTGCATTCCAGAAATAGATCTGAAACATCCAGGTGGGCCGGAGCCAGTAAGTTCACTTTCCTGTCACCAAGTCATCACTAATAGGAGAAAGGATGCCTCTGTATCACCTAGGATATTTCCTTATCTGCCAAGAGAAAATCAAAGTTCCCTCAAGGAAGCCAACCCTTCCAATCTCAGAGGTTTAATGGGTACTCCTAATCTGCTCCCTGGCACAACACATATAAGGAACCGAGTGAACAACTTACTAACCTAGTTCTATTTAATGAACTATTGGTCTTTGTGTTTCCTCTCTAGTACTCTTACATTCTACTCTCAATACAGAAGCCATAGTAAACCTTTAAAAATATGTCAGATTATATCTGTCTTCTCTCAAAGCCCTGTCTTGGCTTCCCATTTCATGCCAAGCAACAATGGCTTATAAGGCCTTTGTGATCTGCCCACCCCCTCATGATCTCTGACATCTCCTCCTCTCCCCTCACCAACTTCTCCAAGAACACTGGCCTCCTTGCTGTTCTTCAAATAGAAGAGAGAGACCACTTAGAAGCCCATTCAAAGCTTTTGTACTTGCAGATCCCTTAATATGGAAGACTGATCATCCTCTAGACACTCATGGCTAACTTACAGACCTCTTTAAGGTGTTTGCTCAAATATGACCTTCTCAGTGAGTGCCCACACACACACACACACACACACACACACACACACACTCCCCCTTCCTGCTTTATTTCTCCTTGTAACATTTATTATTTTCCAACATAGTAAACGTTTTAATTTATTGTCTACCTTCCATCATGATCATCTCCATTACAACAGAGATTTTTGTCTATATACTTTTATATCTTCAGTCTCTAATTCATAATAGTACTCAGTAAATCGTCATTAAAAGAATTAACACTCAAAAAATTAGTGTGCACAGTAGTCTTACCATTGTATAGACTATGTGACTTTAGCACCAAAACAACCATTGACAGTCTTTGTAACAATGACAGAATATAAGACTAGAGGCCTCCTTTGAAAATGAAGATTCCTTATCCATAATTTCACAAGAATTCAAATCACTAATTTTTTATTCATTCTACTTGCATACCCTACACCCTAGCTGCAGCCACTTTCAACTACTTTTGTGGTTTCATTTTGTTGTTTTGCTTAAGAAGAAAAAAAGACTATTTGAAACGGATTATTCTAGATCTTGAATTCAGATTATCGCCACCATCCTCCATTAGTTCCTAAACATAAATTGCCTAACTTGAACCCACTGACTTTCCAAATATTAAAGAAAAGATGTAACTGTTAGACCTAAAAATAAAATCAAGCCCATTTGTCATTCTGCTACTATTTGAGAAAACCTTGTGTTCCCTAATTTAAGACGCATTTAACAACAAAACAAGTTGTTCTTAATGTCCATACTGTGTTTGGTGAAAGCTATTGGTTAGGCATTTTATTTCCTAGTTTTTCCTTTGAATTTCTTCATCATTAAAACAAACAGAAATTTTAAAAAATCAATCATAATATAAGGGTGCCTAATCTTCCTTTCAAAATCTCTGCAACAAATACTAATTTCTTCTACTACCTAGCTATAAAGTATTGTTTTCTTGAGAAAAATCCCATCTTAGACCCAACAGAAAGCAATGCTCAGATACATTCCAATTCAACCCCTAACAATAATACAAGCAGGCACTGTGTACATATATTACTATTTGTTTACCATGATTATAATCTTACAATATGTTAGGGATTTCATGGCAGGAAATTTGAGATTTCAGAAAGGTGAAGTTGTTCACGACTGCATAACTACTAGGATCCAATTCTAGACCTACAGACATGGCTATGTTCTTCCCACATCACTACGCTACTTCTGTGCCAGTGCCAAGTCCAGTCCCGACATAACCTCCTTAACTGAAACTTATGGCCTCATACTCCCTCATGTTATTAAGGAAATGAATCTTTAGTACTTGACAACATTTACCAGCCCTTAGTGAAGAGATTACATAATACTCTGCATTTAATCGTTTACGAAGCAGCTAAATTACTATTTTAATCTAATGTAAAAACAAGTCTGAAGTTGTTAGTGTAAATGAAAAATCACTATAGCCATATTAGTGACTCCTACTCCTCAACAATTAATACTCCATTCATATTGTAGCTTATAGGATGTTTACCAGAACTTAGTTTAATCTTATCACTTAACCTAGAAGGCATAGATACTTATGGGATTTAAATCAGGCTTTTAGAACAGAAAAGTAAACCATATTTTTACAGTATTAGAATTCAATGAGCAGCAAATCTACTCCAACTTTTTTTACTGTAGCCTTCTAAGTTTAGCTCCACATGAGATGAATCATTAAGATTCAAAAGTAATTGGATGGTCCTAAATTTACATGAAATAACATTATAGCCCAGGAAAAATGATAAAAATTTACTTCTAAGTAACAGCAAAAAGTCACATCAGCTAGCAGCACTTTTACTCAATCACTCTTCATTTACTTATTAAAATACCCCCAAAAAAATCTCAGAATAAGAAAGGAAGTTGCGAGAGCACTGGAAATTGGTAATGTTGGTAAATAACCTGTCAGTTAAAAAAAAAAGGTATTTAATTCCAGGAAAGATAGGTGGGAAATATATAGCTCAAATCTAAAGGGCCAAACAAAGTAATGGTAGATTTCACCCAATCCATTGCTTATATCAACTTCAATGTTAGGGGGAAGAGGATGGGAGATGGTGGGAGAGAATGGGAATAGGAAAAAAATGTGAAGAAAGTATAGAAACTTCCAAATAAAGAAAACTATAAACTAAAGATCCAATAATTCCAACGAACTCCAAGCACAAAAGATAAATGAAGAAAACTATACCACAGCACATCATCATCAAATTGAGCTATATTAGTGATACAAAGGAAATCTTAAATACAGCCAAGCATGTTAGAAGTAAACACATTAAGGAGAGAGGAACAAATATCATTGTGATAGCAGTATCTCATCGGACATACTGCAACGTGTTTAAGTGCTGAAAGGAACAAAAAAGCTTGTCAACTTGGTTTTCTATATCCAGCAAAGGTTTCTTTAAAAAAGTGAAATGAAGAATTTTTCAGTCATTAAAAAAGCTGAAAGAATTCATCACCAACAGACTCACACTACCAAAAATGTTAAAGTAGGCAAAAGAAGGCATTTTCTTCAAGCAGAAGCAAAATGAGAACAGATGAAAATATGGGTTTATACAAAGCCATGAAGAACATTGGAAATGGTAATTACATGGACAAACATACAAGATTTCTTGCTTATGATTTGCATCTCCTTAAAATGTGATTGTTTAAACAAAAATAATAATGCAATGTGGAGTTTATAAAGTATGTATAAAGTAAAATGTATGAAAATAATATGTTAAGGAAATTGAAGTATCCAACTTGAAAATCCTTACACCATATCTGGAGTGGTCTAATATCACTTGAAAGCAAAATCAAAGATGTCAGATTAGATTATAAAGAAAAACACAAAAGTAATACCCAACTATAAGCTGCCTGTAACAATGTATTTTAAATATAAAGACACTATTAACCTAAATGAATGAATGTTTATGTTTTCCTACCCCAGAAACTATGACATACATATATTCATATCAGGATAAATACATGATTACAATGGTGTACACTAAGCACGTACAAGTGTTCCTGAAAATTTTTTTTCAGCAAATGAAAGGCATGTAATAAGCAATAAGAGTGATGTTCTATTACATTTGAAAAATCTTGAAGATAAAGCTGTATGTTTCAATGATTCACATATTGCTTTTCACATATGACATGGAAGAAAATGTGTTAATCATCATGAGGGACATTAAAAAAAAATCTTAGAATGATATGGGTGTTCAACTCCTACAGTTTAACCAGGTCTTTCTGAGTTTTAGTCTCAGATACTGAAAACATAACAGTCCTGGGGAAATGGGGTAGATGGTCACCAAGACACTTTATTGATTAGAGTTGCAACAAAGACAGTTTTAACTATGGGTCAAACTGAAAAGCATTTATACTTCTGACTTCAATGTCAGGTCTAAAATCAAAATAAATTTGTATGACCTGGCATAGTACATTATTATAGACTAAGTGTAGGGTCTATACCTTAGCTCCAACATAAGAAGTTGATGTTATATAGTCTCAGCCAAATATCTCAGAATTTCAAATTCTCTACATGCAATGCCAAATAAGTGACTCTTGCTGGTTTTGTTTAAAAAAAATTTACAGTAAGCTTAATTTTCCTTGATAGTTAATTCTTTAATCTCATTTAAAATATAAAAACTGGAGACTGATGAATTGTAATATTAGGCTATAAATAAGTATTCATTGGAGTCATTTCTGAGAGTCTCTTGGCACTATTTAAAGGAAAGTTATCTACTGCAAAAGGTTAATCAACTCAAACTCAACAAAAGGTCTGACTTTAATTCAAAGTCCAAATGTCAAAATCTGAGACAAGCTTTAAATAGAACAAAACAAATTTAACATGTGTGATGCTAAAAATTCTCTTGATTAAATTTCCATCCCTCAAATCCTAACCAAGATGACAGTACATATTTTGGGATAATGACAGAAGACACTTGCTGAAATGACAGTACACATTTTGATAATTTCAAAAAATGTACAGGAGAGATACTAGTCTACACTTTTATTATCTTGTTATGTCTTTGTCTGGCTTTAATATCAGGGTAATAGGGCCCCTGAAAAAATTAGTTAGGGAGTGTTTCATTGTCTTCCATTTTCTGTGGAGGAATTTATGTAGAATTGCTATTCTTTTCAGCTTTAGTGTTTGGAAGAATTCACCAGTGAAATTAAGTGTGGAATTTTCATTATTACAATGTTCTTAACTATGAATTCATTTTCTTTAATAGATAACTGCTTAGATTATCTATTTCTTCATCAAAGCATTTTTGTAATTGGTATCTTTAAAGAAATCTATCAAGTTCATCAACACTGTCAATGTATTCAAAGCATCAAGAGAAGAGAAATTCAAAGCATTTCTGTAGTTGCAGTCTTTTAAGAAATCTGTCAATTTCACCAACGTTGCCAAATTTATAGGCATAAAACTGTTGATAATATTCCCTTATTGTCTTTTCAGTATTTGAAAGATCTATACTGGTGTTCCTCTTTAATTCTTCTCTGCCTTTTTTTTTTCCTTAATCACTCTTTTTTATCAGTCTTTCCAAAGACCAGCTTTAATTTTCATTAATTTTTCTCTATTGTTTCTCTGATTCCAATTAATTTCCAATCTTATATTATTTTCTTCTATCTGCTTTGGATTATGTTTGCTCATGTAGTCTTAGAGTAGATCTTAAATCACTGATTTGAGACCTTTACTCTTTTCTAAAATAAATATTTAATGCTAAAGATTTCCCTCTGAGAACTGCTTTAGCTGCAACCCAAACATTCTGAAACACTGTACCTTTGTTTTCACTTAAGTGAAAATATTTTTAAATATTTCATGTATTTTCTTTTTTGAACTATAGTTTGTATTGTTAATTTTTTTTTATTTTGAAGTTTTTTTCAGATGTCTATTATTCACTACTACTTTCACTGTAGTCAAAGAACAAATTTAGTATGACTTTAATTCTTATAAATACTAAGTTTGTTCTATGGCCTAGAATATAGTCTGTCTTAGTAAATATCCTATGTGCACTCCAGAAGAACATACATTCTGCTCTTAATGTATGAAGTATTCTGTGGATATCAACTAGGTCAAAGTGGTTGATTGTATTCTCAATTCTTCTACATTCTTACTAATATTGGAATACTGAAATATCCTATTATAATTATTGGATTTATTTCTCCTTTCTAGTTCTGTTGGGATTTTTGCTTCATTTATTATGAAGCTCTCTTACTAAGACCATTGACATTTAGGATTATAGGCAGAAAATGAGCAGCATTTCAAAGACCTGAACACAATCTGCCAACTTGTTTTAGTTGACATTTATAGAATGAAGCTGCCCACCATTTGCACTTCTCATCAAAATAATAAGTATAAGGAGATATATACAAAAATATTAATTGCAGCACTGATTACAATAGGAAAAGTAAGAATTAATTTTCCCAGAAGTAGAGAAATCAGATACACACACTAATTTACTCACATGATACATACTAAGAAGTAGCTGAAATGAATAAATCATATCTTCATATGTCAGTCAAATCTCAGAAACAAAATGTTGAATGTATGAAGCAAGCTGCAAAAGGATACATACATTATGATGAAGTTCAGCTTCATGAAATCTATCAAATAATTGTTTATTAACAAAAAGGAAGTACACAATATAATCATATATACCAAAAATATATTTGATAAAATTCAAATGGCTCTTTTAATAAAATTACTATGTAAAAGAGGAATACAAAAAAAGTTAATACAACATGAAAAATATGTATTTCGTACCCTAGAGCAACCAACCAAAAAAAGCAAACATAGATACATAACTAATTAAACATAGACAATAGTGGAACTAAATTGTATTCATAGTGAATACTGAATTAATCAAAGAGAAAATAGAAGAGAAAAAAGAAACAAAGATGAAATAAGTGAAAAGTTAGCAAAATGGTAGCTCTTAAATCCTGCCATATAAAAAATACATTAAGTATGTAGATAGTTTAAAAATCCAATTAAAAGACATAGATTGAATGACTGGAGGAAAATAATCAAGATCAAACTATATTTTGGCTACCAGAAATGAAGTTTAACTATAATAATAGAATTTACAAGTAAAAGGATGGTAAAAGATATTCCAGGAAATGCTATTCAAAAGAAATGAATCACTTTTAGAAGACAAAGTACACCTCCTATAAATGAAAACTACCAAGTGTAAGAGAGATACTACATTATGTTAATAAGGATAGTTCATCAAGAGGATTTAACAATCCTTAATGTGTACATACCAAAGAACAGAGCTGCAAAAAAAGCATAAAGAGAAAAAAAACATAAAGCAAAAAAAGAATAGAAAAATTCACCACTGCAGTTGGAAACTTCAACAGTTCTAATAATGAATAAAGACAGGAAATAAAACATCAGGTAAGGATACAGGAGACCTAAACTAGTTGTCATCTATAGCATATTCTACCCAACAATAACAGAATACTTAGTCTCTTTAAGCACACATGGAAGACTGACAAAGACAGAACAAATTCTAGCCAATACATCTTTAAAATTTTAAATTATGAAAATGGGTTTTCTAGTCACAAAAAAATTAAGTTATAAATCAACAATGGAAAGTTATCTGGAAAAATTCCAAATATGTGAAATTAAAAATATATTCCACATAACCAGGGACCAAATAGGAAATCACAAGAAACTATAATTCTGAAAATATGCTGAATTAGGGGCACCTGGGTGGCTCAGTTGACTGAATACCCAAATATAGTTCAGGTCATAATCTCGTGGTTTGTGAGTTTGAACTCTGTGCTGAAAAGAATTAAAACAAAATTTTTTGTAATGTTTATTTTTGAGAGGGACAGAGAGTGAGCAGGGGAGGAGCAGAGGGAGACATGGAATGTGAAGCAGGCTCCAGGCTCTGAGCTGTCAGCACAGAGCCCAAGGTGTGGCTTGAACTCACGAACTGTGAGATCATGACCTGAGCTGGAGTCAGATGCTTAACCAACTGAGCCACCTAGGAATCCTTAAAAATATTTGTTTTAAATGAAAATATGCTGAATTAAATGAAATAAAAACACAATGTAATAGAATGTGTGGGACACAGATAAAGCAAGGCTTAGAAGATAATACATAGTTCATATTAAAAAAAGAGGTTTCAAATCAATTACCTGAATATTTACACTAAAAACGAGAAAAATAAAAACAAAAGCAAGAAGAAGGAAAGGAAATAATAAAGAAGAGAAGTCAATAAATTTGTAAAACAGAAAACAATGGAGAAAAAGAAACTGAGAGCCAATTGTTTGAAAAGATCAATAAAGTTGAAGATCACCTAGACAAATAAAAACAAACACAAATTATCAATATTGGGAAATGAATTAAGTACAGCTGCATTCATCAAAATGAATAAACTTCTATACAATATTATCCAATATAAAAAGTCACTTATGTAAAAACTGAAAAATGAAAACTTAAACAGCATATTTTTGAGTCAGATACAAATGTAGTAATACTATACAGACAAGCATTGGACTATTAATCACTAAAATCAGAAATATGTTTACATTAACAGGAAGAGAGTGATGTATTAAGATGGAGCTTTGTTTCTCAAGTTAAGGCAGGAGTATTTTTTCTTTATTGTTATTAGTGGAAACAAAAAACCACCAACCTGTTTTATAAATATTTAAACAATAAATCTAATTTTTTAAGTCATGAAATTCCTTAACAAGAAGTATCAACACTCAAGCTGTCAAAATATATCCATAATTAAGCAAAAACTAATAGAACTATTTTTTTCCTTCTCCAGACATAAGCTTCTGCTACAAATAGTCTGACAAAATAGCCCAGACCTTACAAGATGCTTTCTTTTCTTACAGAGAGAGATACCACATATTAACTAAACAATATACTACTGAGATAAACTATAAATATTGAAAACCTCTAAGCTGGATGAGAGATTCAGTGCTGGCAACATTCTTTATTCAGGATCTCTTCTTAAATGGGTCTATTTTTATTTTCACCCAACTCAACCCACCCACTCAACAAGGAAAAACATGGATATGAAATGTTTGAATGATAAAGACTGAACTTTAAGTTTTATATTAGCCATAAAACTATAAATCAAAAAAGAAATGTTAAAGTGTTCATATGGCTTGCTTTTTGTATTTGTTTTTCAAGAGAATCTGAGATGTGAGCTAGCATGTTCATTTCCCTGCAACTATGAAAATGTAAAGGTAAAAGGTAAAGAGGCTGATCCTAAGCTTGGCAAAAAAAAATTTCTACGGATTTTTTTTTTAAATCAAAAGCCACTCTTTCAGCAAAGAATACAAGGAGAAGGTTTTGTGCAGAACTTCCCTTAATCTTCTGAAAACAGTGATGTCAGCAACTAGAACAAGGTCAAAGCAAAAGGCAAAACCGGTAAGATATGAAAACATCTATTTTGTTAACAAATGTTCTGGTATTTGAAGGCATTAACATGACAATACGGAAACAGTACATGTAATTTAAATGAATGCCAAATTATTGGGGCCATTTTTTCTCTGAAAGTGTACTGAAGTTATCACAAGGAGGAGGTAAGAAATGACATACGCTAACAATCCAATAGTATGGTCTATGTGAAAAAGTCCATGATATGATAGCATCTGTGTGTAAATAGGGACATGAACAAGTAATAACATCACCAGACAGAGGATCTTCTAACCGTGTTGTTACTACTTCTATTTCATCAAGGATATGAAATCTTCCATATCACAAACATAGGCACTATAGCAGCCCAGAGGATAATCCAACATTTTGGCTACAATGGGCAGTTTAAAGAGTAGTTTCCTGAACAATGCATGCCTGGGAGAATTTTATGGGCAGAGAAGAAACAGAAAGGAGTTTACCAATGATTCATGTATAAATCAACTAGGAACCTCTACCAGAATACCTCCACTTATCTTAATAATCTTCATTACCACATTTAATTTTGTAGGCTACAGTCCCATAGAATTCAAGTCCATTTACTGAATATAAAGTTTAGAAATGTCTTGATTGATGAAGCCAGTAGGCTTCACTTCATTTACAACTTGTATTTTCATATAACTTAGGTTAAGAAAAATATCTGTAGAACTTGTGCCCTGTTGTTTCCTTTCAGCAGATTATTATGAAAATAATCTCCAACCTTCATCATGAGATCTAGGAAAACCCTAATGGGCTGTGCCTGGCTAGGGTGGGAAGATGCTGAGCAGGACAGGGGGAACACTGGTATTTCACATTGGTGTGCCTCTGCCAAAGTCCAGAAGAAAAGACACGTACTGCAGCAATCACTAGCGTTGATATAGTCATGAAGCATCATTCACAAGAAACAAGCTCAAAAATGAGTCGTACAAAAAATCCCTCAAGAACTACCTAACATCAGGCAAATGAACAAATAACTAAGAGTAAAATAAAGACTTTTATGAATCCACTATAGAGCAAATCAACTATTTTCTTACTAATATCAAGACTTTAAGTTCTTTCTTAGTGAAAACATAAATCCATATGGCATAGTGGGTCCGATAAATTACCAAAAGATCTAATCCCATTCATGAAGTTATAAAGATAATTTCAAAAGAGAAAAACTCTAATTTAGCCATTTACTTTTGTCACTTGTCATCTTAACTTGCTGCTTTTTCTCATGACAACATCAGGAATTTGACAAACTGGACTAATATCTTGAGCTCTTATTTACTCTTTGATTTGGTGTGGGAACATTGTTTTAAAAGAATATAAGCTATCTTAAAATAAGGCGTACTTAAAATAAGTAAGCTGACTTCTAACCTAGCAAAAGTGCTGTGGCCCAGTACTTTACTGAAGTACCTGAACACAACTCAGAGTCCCCAGCAACAAGGCAAAATTCCAAATAAGGATGAAGTTACCACAGAATCATCAGAAAAGTTATGTTTTTCTTTTACTGCACATTTAGTTGACTAATCAGCTCTGTATCTCCATATGAAACAAGAGAATTTATAATTTTAAAAAGCTGACAAGAGTCATGTGGAATACCTAAATATTAGCTTTACCCCAATACAACTGAAAATGCTCAAGAAATAGGACTAAGAGAGGGCAAGATGGCGGAGAAGTAAAGAGCTCCGTACTTGCACTCACGCCCATACATCACACAGAAAAGATCTGAAGCCATTGGAAACCTTACAAAACCTGAGAGATTGGGAGAAAAAGGATGCAGAATCCTCTGAGAGAGTCTTCTAACGTGAGTGCGAACCGGGGAAGATAAAATCGGGCCGGGATCGGAGACTCCAGGGTGGGAGGCGATCCCCCTCTACCCTCTACGGGGAGTGAGAGGGGAAAAGGAGAGAGTCCGAAACAGAGAAACCTCCGCACGGGGGAGAAAAACCTCCGTTGGAAAGACCGTACTTGCCAAATACCTGCACACCAGGTCCCCTCAGGCCAACTGGTCCTGGGGGGGGCTGAGCACACAGACTGCTGCTTTGTGCTGCTCCTGGAGGCAGGACTTCAGAGTGGTGGCGAGCCTGCCGCCATTGTAGCTCCCGGGCAGCTGGGGCCCCTGAAAGAGCCGCGCGGACACTGGGCATCCGCGCTCCTGGCTGGCTGGGACTCGAGAGGGAAGGCAAGGAACTAAAAACTGGGAAATTAGCCTGTGACTTTATTTTTTGGGTGATGAGCCATAGAGGGACCCGGTTTCCCTCACTCCAGCGGGCTCGGGCTCAGAACACACTGCGGGCAAGCCCCCGCCCATGCGCACCAGCCTGACCCAGAGAAGGAAGCAGCGATTCTGACTCCGCCCCCAGAGCTCCGCAGGGGGCCTGGAATTGCCCGAGGGGGCTGCCTGGGAAGCTGTGTCTAAGGCAACTTCAGCGGGGCGCGCGGACAGGGATTTGGAGATTGGAACTGGCCTGGGTTGAAGAGTGCAACCAACTTCGGCTGCGCCCCTGGTACGGGGAGTTTACACGCCCAAAACAGCGAGGTGCAGCGCTTCCTTCAAGAAGGGACTGGAGCACCTTCACTCTCCTCCCCACAACTACCAAGGCAGAGCTCCCGCCTGAGGCAATGGATCCCGCCACGCCCATCCCTGCCTTAGAGCTGCCCTCCTCCCTTTTTTTTTTCCTTTTTTTTTCCTTTTTATTTCTTTCTTTTTTTTTCTTTTTTTTCCCTTTTTTACTTTTTTTCTTCTTCTTTCTCTTTTCTTTTTTCCCCAGAACACTGACCTGATTAACTCTGGTCGCCAGCTTGCTTAAACAATCATGAGTCCATTCTGTAAATGTAAATTCTACACCTACCGACATTTTCAGCTCTTTCTCTCAGGAGTAATTAGACTATATAGTTTCTCTGGATAATTCCAGCATCCTTCTCTCACCTATCCAACCATACTCTACCCTTTACCTCTTAGAAAAAAGCTTCTTATCCCTTCTGCCTGTTCATTCTATTTCCAATTGTGTCTCGTCCCGCCCTGCTTCTCTCTCTTTCTCTATGCTCCTCAACCAGCACTGCATACACACGGCTATTTAACTGTAGCTGGGAAATCCAGGTATATGCTTTAAACCGTTCTTTCTCCATCGGTTTTCTTCTTTATTCCTTTTCTTTTCCCCTTTTTGACCCTTTTATGTATTTTATACTCCCTATTGTTCGCTCTCCCTCCTCCGTCTTTTCTCTTAACTTTTTCGTTTTCTCTCTCACTTTGCATGTTAGTTGAATTAACCTGTGCGTTTGTGTGCTCCTGCTCTCTGTGTGTTTGTCTGTCTGTTTTCTTTTCCAGGGCTACCTCAAAAAACAAGCTAGAGAACACAAGGTGGAGAGTCCCAAATATCACTACGAATGGGAAAATAAAATAACCAAGGTCCCAACAAGAAAGACCAAGAGATACCATTCAAAAAACACTCTCTGAAAGGATAGGCCCTGGAAAGTTGAAGAGTCTTCTTGGATATAGCAGTGCTCATAGAAACAGAGAGCATAACAGGTCTTTAAAACCAACAAGAGCCAGAAAGCTAACTAAAATGACGAAACGAAAGAGCTCTCCTCCAAAGAAACTCCAAGAAGAAATGACAGCTAATGAACTGCTCAAAACAGATATCAGCAGCATCACTGAACAAGATTTTAGAATAATAATGGTAAAATTAATAGCT
>NW_024081764.1:215712-274881 GCF_003009895.1 Hyaena hyaena | reverse complement strand
GAGGACACTTGTGGGGATGAGCACTGAGTGTTATGTGGAAACTAATTTGACAATAAACTATTTGTAAAAAAATAAATAAATAAAAAATAAAATAAAATAAAATAAAATAAAAAAAGAAATAGGACTAAATTGTGACCCCTGCATAACTCCATCTTCCTCAGCAATGTCCTGTTTCCAAAGATGAAGATTCCATGTCCCTGATATGACCATAAAGATTCCATAACTGTATGATTCCACAGTTAACGCGTATAAATCAATCTCTGTGCAAACAGCTGGACCTCTTTCCCTCCCTATGGAGAGGTAGGCATGCGGAGGGCAATTTTTCATGTATCTTTATAGATGCCAAATATTAAGAGAGAATGGTAATGGTATTTCCATGTGCTTTGAAAGATCACTTTAATTATATGTGTGTACATGTGTGCATTTTATTTCTCATCATGCATAAGCACAAAAATGGAAAAAGTAAACTAAACTCAATCTATTAAAAGGAAGAGAGGGCAGTGAGTCTGCTCTGCATATCCGTGGCACAAATTTCTACAGATTCTGGGCACACATGGTACACAGCTGTTGACTAAATCTGGCCCTTGGGGTCCAAGATGAAAAAGAACACAATTAGAGGAGACATAAGCAGGTGTTTTCCTTTGTTTGTTTGCTTTTGTTATTTGAGTGGAAAGAGCAAGGTAACTTCCTATAAGGCAAAATACACAGAACAATTTTAAGCTTTCTATCTAATTGCTTTGTCTCTTAATGACAAAGTGACAGTGTTCTTTCCAGAAATAAATTCACCTCCATGCCCATGGAGTACAAGGATTAAAAAAACAAAATGTCTTTGTTGGTCTGAGCTAAAATTAAAATATATTTTTGACACTACATCCTACTGTCCTATTCCTTAAATGGTAATGGGGCATCAGTGCAGAGCTTACTCTAGCCCACATTTTATTACAGATAACTAATTTTCTTGTCTCCCCAATTAGAAATAAACATCTTGAGGTCAGGAATGATATTATTCATTTGCGTCCCAAACACAGATCTTGCATAAATATTTATGGAATGATTTGCATCCAGCAGGCACACCAAAATATCTAGAATGAATCAATTCTGAGTCCCTGAGGAAAATGATATGGGAACAAGATCTTTTATAGAGCCATGATATTTGAGACAAGTGTAGTCTATTTATACAGGTAACAAATTCCAGTTGCTAGTAGTAATTTAGGAAAGGAAACAAGGTGGACATTAAAGTAAAATCCTGTTTCCAAAGTAGAAAGCTAACATAATGAGGATTTTTTTAATCTTCCTCCAAAATATCCCCAATATATTGCTGTTATAGTATACAGGTTTTAAAACATTGAAGGTCTGAATACACATATAAAATAAAGCTGTTCTACTATGAGTGTGTCTGTGTATATATCATATATATGTACAGTGGGCTGATAGTTTAAAGGCTATCAGTGTGATGCTGGCCATAATATTTCTGAGAAAGTTTTAGGCAGAAAATATGAGAAAAAAATCCTATGCCAGAGTTCCTAAGAGGAAGCCAGTAATTGAACACATGCAAATAAGGGTATAAAAATATTTAAATAAATTTTGTGTTCTACATACACAAAATATGTATGTATATATACATATATTATACATGTGTGTATATAAAGAGCATTGAAATTGTCAATAGGAAAAGAATTAGATATCATTACTCTTTATTTTTATATATAAATTATATAAATATAAAATTTTAAACAATTTACTTCTTTGAGACAGAGACAGAGCATGAGCAGGAAAGGGGCAGAGAGAGGGGGAGACATAGATGTGATGCAGGCTCCAGGCTCTGAACTATCAACACAGCCCGACACAGGGCTTGAACCCCCAACAGTGAGAACATGACCTGAGCCAAAGTCAGACGCTCAACTGACTGAGGCATCCAGGAACCCCTATTTTTTTTTTAATATTTTAGAGAGAGAGAGAGAGAAAGTGCAAGTGGGGGAGGGGCAGACACAAAGAGGGAGACACAGAATCCAAAGCAGCTGTCACAGCACAGAGCCAGACACAGGGCTCAAATTCATGGACTGGGAGATCCTGACCTGAGCCAAAGTCGGACGCTTAACGAACTGAGCCACCCAGGTGCACCTACCTTACTCTATTTTTAATAATGATATAAAACTCTCTACATACCATTGTCCCTGCAATATTTTTTAATATTTTTAAATTATTTTTAATGTTTGTTTATTTTTGAGAGAGAGACACACAGCGTGAGCAGGGAAGGTCAGAGAGAGGGAGACACAGAATCCGAAGCAGGCTCTAGGCTCTGAGCTGTCAGCACAGAGCCTGACATGGGACTCGAACCCAAGAACTGAGAGATCTTGACCTGAGCCGAAGTTGACTGCTTAACCAACTAAGCCACCCAGGCGCCCTTGCAATATTTTTTTAGTATTTAGGGCCTCTACAGTCCTGATGTAGCTGGAGACAGACCCTTTTTAACCAGCAAGGTAGCAGTCCAAGGAGGAGAGTCCCAAGGAAAAATAATTTCAGAGACAAAATTAGGAACACTCTAATCCCTACTACCATACCTCCATACCCAAGATTCTTCTTCCAAGTTTTTTTTAGTATTTAATTTTTGAGAATGAGAGCGAGAGAGAGAGAGAAAGAACATGTGCACGCAAGTTAGTGGGGAAGGAGCAGTGAGAGAGGGAGACAGAGGATCTGAAGCAGGCTCTTCACTAACAGCAGAGAGCCTGATGGAGGGCTCAAACTCATGAACCATGAGATCTTGAGCTGAAGTCGGATGCTTAACCAATTGACCCATCCAGGCACCCGTAAGTTTTTTTTTTATGGTTTTTTTGTTATTTTTTTATGTTTGTTTTTTTTTTTTAATGTTTTATTTTTATTTTTAGGAGAGAGAGAGAGAGACAGCGTGAGCAGGGGAGGGTCAGAGAGAGAGGCAGTCACAGACTGAAACAGGCTCCAGGCTCTGAGGTGGCAGTCAGCACAGAGCCCGACCCAGGGCTGGAACCCACGAACTGTGAGATCATGACCTAAGCCAAAGTCGAGCTTAACCGACTAAGCCACCCAGGCGCCCCCTTAAGTTTATTTTTGATAGAGAGAGAGACAGAGCCTGCGAGCAGTGGAAGGGAAGAGAGAGAGCAAGAGAGAATCCCAAGCAGGCTCCACACTGTCAGCACAGAGCCCGATTCAGGGATCAATATATATTATATATGTATAATATATATAATGTTTATTTTTGAGAGAGCACAAGCAGGGTAGTAGTAGAGAGAAAGGGTGACAGAAGACCCAAAGCAGGCTCTGTGCTGACAGCAGTGAGCCCTATGTGGGGCTCGAACTCACAAACCATGAGATCATGGCCTGAGCCAAAGTCGGATGCTTAACCAACTGAGCCACTCAAGTTCCCTGGGTTTTATATATTTTTTTAAGAGAAGTTTGTAAAATATTTCCTCAAGTTAGGAAAAATTATATAGAATTTCTATAGGACAACAGAACTTTACATCTCCATACATAGACAAAAATGGTAATTTTATAAGCCCTGTTTTAACGCAGGCTTAAAGATTTTTGTGAATTTATGAACACAAATATTCTAAGTCCTCAAAATAAAATTTCACATATTTAATCTAAAATTTTCTTTTAGGGGCGCCTGAGTGGCTTAGTCGGTTAAGCGTCCGACTTTCGCTTAGGTCATGATCTCGCGGTTCGTGGGTTCGAGCCCCGCGTCGGGCTCTGTGCTGACTGCCAGCTCAGAGCCTGGAGCCTATTTCGGAGTCTGTATCTCCCTCTCTCTCTGACCCTCCCCTGCTCACGCTGTCTCTCTCTCTCTCTCCCCTAGAAATAAATAAAAATATTTAAAAATAAAATAAAATAAAATAAAATAAAATTTTCTTTTAAAAAATACCCATTTGTCCCTATGTCTCTCAAGTTGACTGCCATTCTATACCTCTGATCCTAAAATTTCCTGACATACTATCTTCTGAATTACAAAGCTCAAAATTAAAAAACACCTAACATTTGTATTACCAGTACCTTAATTTCAGAGTGTGATTGCCTTATATTTTCTGAATACAGGAATTCTTAATCTACCAGAAAGTGACCAGAATTCATCTATGACACGACATACTTATATCTAACCCTAGAGAGCATCTAGCTTCTAAAGTAAGGGAAGGAAAAGACAGCCAGTTATCCTAGAAAGGCTAATTTACCAATTTTCAAATTTAAAAATGACTTCCATAAAATCTTATCTTGGGTAAATTTCAAAATTAATTAAGTAGCTTCAATAGATTGGTGGCTTAGGTAAATTAAGTCAATTCAGATCTCCCTCTTGTTGTGCTACCTCTGTGGTGTCTTCCCCCATCTGGTAACTGGAGGTTTGCTATTAAAAGTGCAAAGCTCTTGATCCAACTCAGTATGCTAACTACAGCCACTGTGTCTGAAGGATGACTGTGGAAACACTTAGGCAGAAAACAGCAGCATATGATGTTCATGTATCAGGTGCTGACATTGCTGAGACATGGGGCGTTGTTCTGATTTACTTCAACAAATCTTCAGAGCTTTAAGTGATTTCAAGAGACTTTAATCTCTTGCTGTAATTAGTGCTTTCCACAGACTTGACATATTATCTAACCATTGTATCTCCAGCCTTAACAAATCTCACTGCCCTTTAACTAATTTGATAAAGGGCCTCCTTGTTTCCTCCTTGTTGGCGATTTCCACCCCTAATATATATATATGCTGGTAACATTAAAAAACATATGAAGTGCCCACTTAAAGCTTAAAATATGTAGAAGTCCTTTGTTCTCAGAATTCTGCACCCTCAGCAGTTCTTGAATCTTCTAAATATTAAGGGAAAAGTACACAAGGACAGAAAGTCAAAAATTATTTCCTTCTATTTTATATTCTAGTTTTCACACTAGCTAAAAACACCAGTTTCTGGAGAAATTGTCCATATCCACATAAGACCTGGCAGACATTTTCAAGTTGGTTTTGATCTTTTGATGGCTACTATCTTTTCCCAAAACAATTTCTTACAAGACTAGTGAATTTAAATGCAGAATGCAAGACAACAAAAGATACATATCCAACCAGTTGCCTAACGCTTGTAGTTTTCACAGCTGCCATCAGAGAAAGAAGGAGAAATATGTAGACATCATGTATCAATAGCATAATTGACTAAATTTTGTTAGCAGTAATAAAGGTCTAAAAAGGGATATGGTTATAGTATTTCCTAGGATATATCTAGACTTATCAGTAGATTGCTATAAACACATAAACAGGTCAGCACTGAATTCCACATATTTATATTTTTTCTCCATGCCTTTATTTATGCTGTTTTTACTTTGAAAGCTCTTTTTAAATCTGAAAATTCTAAGTCTGTAAGACTATTTCAAATGACACTCATCAGTGAGACTATACCCCCAAATACAAAGGCCAAATAAATTATTTCCTCCTCAATGTTCCAAAAGCATTTTTGATACACTTCATTACAATTTATAATCTAACCTTCCACTTACACATCTCCCCACCACTGTTACCAGGGTCATAAAATATAGTGGTACATAAAGTAGATACTCATTTATAGCAAACTCAATTCTCAGTAAGCTTCTAAGATCTCCTACACAGACACAACCAGAAGTCAAATGGTGGAGCAAAATCCAATATACCTTTTTAACAGAGAATTATACAGCCATTAAAAATATGCTTACCAACTGCTAGGAGTTTACCCAAGGGATATAGGAATGCTGATGCATAGGAGCACATGTACCCCAATGTTCATAGAAGCACTCTCAACAATAGCCAAAACATGGAAAGAGCCTAAGTGTCCATCAACGGACGAATGGATCAAGAAGATGTGGTTTATCTACACAATGGAATACTACATGGCAATGAGAAACAATTAAATCTGGCCACGTGTAGCAACATGGATGGACCTTGAGGGTGTCATGCTGAGCGAAATAAGTCAGGCAGAGAAGGACAAATATCATACGTTTGCAGGCATAGGAGGATTAGGAGGAACAGAGGACCATGGGGGAGAAGATGGGGGGAAATGGTGGGGGAGAGGGAGACAGGCAAACCATGAGAGACTCTTAATGATGAGAACAAACTGAGGACTGATGGGTGTGGGGGGAAAGGGGGTGATAGGCATGGAGGAGGGCACTTGTGGGGATGAGCACTGGGTGTTATATGGAAACCAACTTGACAATAAACTATTTGTAAAATAAATAAATAAAATAAAAGGTTAAAAAGTGAAAAAAATATGCTTACCAAAATTTGGTATATAATGATATAATGTTAGGTGAAAATAAAAACATTAAATTGCACAGAATTTTGATTTCAGTTATGTACAAAATATATATTTTGAAAAACAACTATAAGAAAATACACCAAAGTATTAACCAAAGCCTTCAAGATCATAAAATGATCAAATATATTTAACTCCTTCTCTTTGAAACTGAAATGACTAAAGGCAAAAAGAACATGCCCCTGGGACGCCTGGATGGCTCAGTCGGTTAAGCGTATGACTTCGGCTCAGGTTAGATCTCACGGTTCATGGGTTCGAGCTCTGCATCAGGCTCTGTGCTGACAGCTCAGTGCCTGGAGCCTGTTTTGGATTCTGTGTCTCCATCTCTCTCTGCCCCTCCCCAACTCATGCTGTCTCTGTCTCAAAGATAAATAAACTATTAAAAAAAAAAAAAAGACCATGCCCCCATTTCACTCTTGAAGTAGGAAGAGGAATACATCTACACATCAGCTATTTCTGTAAAACATACCATAAGATAGACCAGAATAAGGCAAATGCAAATTCTAAATTATGACATATGAAGTAAAGTACTAACTTGGAGGTTAAGTAGATATAGCACTGATACCCCAAGCAGAATCTCCACTACCCATTCTAAATCCTGGGGGGGAGCGACTGCAGGTGAGAGTGGACTATGAAGTAATCAACAGGGAGCTCCAGAGAAAGGCACCTATTCCCACAGACAGAAGGCTGGTCCTTGACACTCGTACCCAGCCTACCCTTAGAAGAGCCAAGACTAAGGCAAGAGGAGCTTCTAGGGCACAAAATTTAGGGAAACACTCATTCTCAGGGTCTGCCCACTTGCCTCAAACTAGTCTGAGTGTCTAACCAGTTGGGCCACATTAAAAAATAAAAACAAACACTGAAAAGATGCCCATCAGCATAATGGGTGAGATCACTGTCAAGAGGCTGCTGCCTACTTTTTCTCTACACCTTTAAACTCCATTAGATCTCTAATCTAGATAAAATAATTCTACTCTTTCCTTTCTCACATAAGAAATAACTTCCAACACTGAACAAATATACACTTCCCCAACCCCAAACACAACCATCAATAACAAGATGAACAAAAGTAACTAAAAGAAAAAAAAAAAAGAGGCAGCCATATGAGAGCATTTTGTAACTTAAAAGAAAATGACCAATCTAAAGGAATTAAACCAAATCCATTTTTATAAAGATTTAGAGCAAAAATCATGACATTAAATCTTAATTCAGTATTCTCATGCAAATTTTCAAACACTGCATCTATAAATAGAGACAGATGTTAAAACACAGTATAAATTTACAAAAGGTATGAATACTAGTACCAGAATAAACAAATATTGGATAAATATCCAAGCAATAATCCTAAATACATCAAGCAATGATTGATTTTACACAGACATTAAACATTTCTTTATACCAACTTTAAAACCTCACTTTAAACAAAGTTAAAAGGTAATCAAATGTAAACATAGCTAAAAGAAATTAGAAAAAAAATGTTCAACATGATAAAGCAAATATTCTTGCAACATAAAGGGTTCCTAGGGGCACATTGGGCTCTGCACTGACATCATGGAGCCTGCGCGGGATTCTCTGTCTGCCACTCCCCTGCTCATGCTCTCTCTCTCTCTCTCAAAATGAATAACCTTTTTAAAAAAATTATTTTAAAGCTCCCAAAAAAAACAGAAGGCAAACATTCCAACAGAAAAAATATATAACTCAACTCAACAAATATATAGTAAGCCCACTGCATTCACTTGTTGGGGCTGCCATAACAAAGTACTGCACCCTAGGTGGCATAAGCAACAGAAACTTATTTTCTCACAATTCTGGCGGCTAGATGTTCAAAACCAGTTTTGGCAGGACTCATTTCTTCTGAGGCCTCTCACATTGACTTGTTGATGGCTGTCTTCTCCCAATTTCCTCACATAGACTTCCTCTGTTTGTGTCCAAACTTCTTCTTCTAAGAATGCTAGATTAGGGCCCACCCTAATGACCTTGTTTTTACTTAATTACTAAAGAACTCTCTCCAAATACAGTCACATTCTGATGTACTCACAACTTTAGCACATGAACATGGGTAGGAAGAAGTGGAGGGAAGGAGGAGGGAAGACAGCCTGTAAAAAGTATCTACTATTTGCCATGCAACATTCTAGATATATCAATGTACAAAACAGACAACAATCCTTGGCCTATGGGGCTGACTTCTACAGAGATGTCCATGAGAGATGGACATAAGCAGTAAATGTAGTAAGTTATATATTAGAGGGTGATGAGCACTATGGAAAAAACTAAAAGCAGTTGTTTAAAGAGGATCAAGAGTACAAGGTGAAGGGTTGCAATTTTAAAATAGGATAGTTAAGACAGGACTCATTGAGTAGGTAACATTTTAATTAAAATGGGCCAAAAAAATGAATGGTAAATCACACATACTTAAAAATTTTAATTTCTCAATAAACATAGGAAAAACATGTTTATTGCAACAAACCATCATTTATCATTTAGTGAACTCAGGCAAAAAAAATGTTAAAAATAAACCAAGAATTGGCCATGGTGTGGGATAAATGGTTAACAGGAAGATAAATGGGTACAATCACAAGAGTAAAAAACTTAGGAGAAAAAATATAAAGAAAAAGTTCCCTACAGTATATCATAACCAAAGGTGAATTTCAGATAGATCAAAGATCTAAATATGAAGGCATAAATAAAAATGTAAAGTGTGAAAATCATAATAGAAGAAAATGTTAATAAACATCTACATGAATTAATGATAAAGACTTTTTAAATAAAATTGAAAAAGCATAAATCATACCACTGAGAAACAATGATGAATTAGGCCTTATTCAACAAAGAACACCATCAACAGTATTAACTGACTCAAAGAAAATAACTAAAACTGAAAAGCAATAATGGATTAATATCTAGAATATTTGGGAAATATTTATACATCAAAATTGGGAAGGGAATCAAAAAAAGAAAACCTATAGATGGGCAAAGAATAATAAACAATGCTCCGAAAAGCCAGAAAGTCTAACAAGATATGCTTAAACTCACTACTTACCAGAGAAATGCAAATTCGAATAATGAGCTACCAATTTATACAATTAAATATACAAAAAATTTAAAGGAGGAAAATACTAAGTGTTGATAACACTAAGTAGAGAGCTCATGTACTGCTAGTAGTCATTACTCAAAATAATCTAGCAGTATCTATTTACCCTAGGAGCCAACAATTCCATCTCTGATAAAAAAAATAATTATCTACAGCACAGTATTATTTTTGTAATATGTTTGAAGTATGTAATGTTTGTAATGTGTTTAAAAACACATATATCCAAAATGTCACTAGAAATATACAAAATTACATGTATTGAGGACATATTTCAAACATTAGGATGTGTACCTACCAGGAGAAAAGAACGGAAGTAGCAGTAAAAAAATAAAGGGTGGGGGAAGCATGAAATCAAACAAGAGAAAGTAAAGCAAGGATAATTATAATAATGTTATGAAATGAGAAATAATATAAACTCCATTATTTTTGCCCAATGGCCACAAGAGGGAAAATGAAAACTATTCCCATACAAATTTCTGAGATTAATCTTAAGATTCAAATTTTTTGAAAGGTAAATAAAATATTAAATTAAACCTGGGAGCACAACTAGGTAAGAATAAGCATAAAAATCTTCCATAAAAAGTGAGTTAAGATTTATACTGCCATTCATTAAAAAAGAAAACACATAAATCTACAATAGTTAACAGAAGATAGTATGGTTGCAGAAACAGGGAAAAAAGGTCAGAAGTGGATCAAAAAGACTGTTAAATTTCAAGGTTTGGAAGACCAATCTTCCTTCTGTCAAAAACCGAACTGTGTACATATTCTCTTGGAGCCATACTCCTCCACTGCATCCAGTGACTTGGAGCTATCCATGAAACAGTAAAAAATTGAGTTGTAGATCAAATCAAATGAATAGTTTGGTTTATGTTTATAATCATTTTAATAAAAACCAAGAAGGAATCTCAGATTTCAATCGAATCCAGTTTTTTTTAAGTGGTTGCCATTAAAACAGTTCCATTTGGCTGTCTTAAAAATTTAGGTCTTTATAATTTCATATAGGGGCACCTGGGTGGCTCAGTCAGTTAAGCGTCTGACTTCAGCTCAGGTCATGATCTCACAGTTTGTGGGTTCGAGCCCTGCGTCGGGCTCTGTGCTGACAGCTAGCTCAGAGCCTGGAGCCTGTCTGGGATTCTGTATCTCCCTCCCTCCCTCCCTCCCTCTCTCTCTCTCTCTCTGAACCTCCCCTGCTCACACTCTTGCTTGCGCGCGCACTCTCTCTCAGAAATAAATAAAATATTTTAAAAATACAATTTCAGATAGCCTACCAAATGAGTGGCAGCCAGAAGCTAAGGCTATCCATTTTGACTGTTGAATACTTGATACTTGTCCAGGATGGAACCCTTCAGACCTCACGTACCCTACTTCCCAGTACTCTGGGTATCCTTTATTTAGAAGTGGTTTTCAGCTCATTATACTGGTAGAGCTCCCTCTACCCCAAAAAACAAAACAAAAAGCTCTGCTGCTCCCAATTGACTACATTAAATGAAGTTGAAGTGTCAGAAAATTCTTGGTATGATATACAGAAAAGAATCCAAAAACTTGGGAAAAGAGTAATGTCAGAGTTCATTCGTTATGAATGATCTACTCAACCATCCTCCTACATCCCCCAAAAGAATCTAGAAGACGCTCAGTTGAGAAATTTAGAAACAGATCAGTTGAGGAAAATACCAGTGTCATTGAAAAAAGTCAGTATCTGTTTTTGGTGATCAAGGCTGCTGATGATAATACCCACAAGTAACACAGGTGCTATGATTTCAACAGGAATGATGGGATCTCAGGATGGTATAAGGCTAGGAGCTTCATTTACCCACTCAAAGGAAAGAGAACATTGTTATTTTTACAGTGGTAGTCAGAATTTTGAGCAGTAGTGACCTTTGGTATCAGAGAATTAATGTGAGGACTAAGATGAATGAGTAGCCTGTTAAGATTCTACATGATTTATATCACTCAAAAACCTCTGGGTCTGGTGAGTATAACTGACATGAGCCACCAAAACAGAGTAACAGCCCTCCATAGAATTGCTTCTAAGTTACTCCACACATCCCAAGCCACTTAAATGAACGGGTTAGTACATTCCATACATTCCCCCAAGGGAACAGGAGGCACTAGGCACAGGGATATACCTAGATCTTCAGAGGACTGTTGCATGGTAGCTTTGAGTTAATGTAAACCCTATGAATTCAGAAAGCCACTGTGGTCAATTAATCAAAGATAAATCAAAGTCAGACATAAGTCAGTCCTGCAGACAGATCAGTGTAATGAATTCATTCTATGGTCATTTCCCCAGGTCCTTAATATATACAGTTGGAACAGATATACTAGGAAATAGAAGAATCCTTGCATTAGCTCTTATGAAGTAAAAAATCTTTTATAGTGGGAAGGATAAACTGGACACCTTGAGTACCATCTACCTAAATAGTACATTTATAGAAACACCAGATAGCTCTGGAGAATTACAGAGATTGGCACCAGCACCAAATTCTTCAAAGTAGCTCAAGAAAGGATTTCAAACACATCCACACTTAGCTCCAAGACAGGTCTGAAAGCAGGAAAGCATAGTCAAGTGATTTTTCCAATTGAAGTTGCTGGTCCAGTTGTGGCCTCTCATTAGTCAACCCAACTCCTATCACCTGGCATGCAGCTACTGCTCTGGCAAATTCTTTCTCTACCATCCAACAGACAGAGTACTCAAAGCAGCTTGTTCTCACTTAACAGTGACAGGAGCAACTTTCACTGTTTTGTCTCAGGGTAGGCCAACTCTCAGGTTCCGCAAAAGAATGTAATCTATAGGAACCTTGATTTCTCCCAGTTCTACAGAGTAAGGCTTTAGGGTATTATACTATCACACTGGTGGATTCTAGAAAACAGGAAGCATCGATAAAATAGTGATCATGATAAGACACGTGTGGCAAAAAATCTGAGAAAAATTCCATGAAAATATAGAGGCCTGACACATTAGTGAAGATTTGTGGACTCCAGTGATCGAGGCATGACAAGATACTCACTACAAAGCAGAAGGCAAAAATCCATCCATTTCATCTCCACTGCCAAAAAAACAAGTATACTGACTGTTTGGATGGCTTCTTTGGATTCCAGAGGCAACATGCATGGTATACTGCATTGCCACCTCCCTCTTAACCCACCCCTATGGCCTAGGGCTAAGTGCCCAGTGACCGGCTAACTGAGGAAGATTAGATTGCTGCAGCATTATTACTGAAGTAGCCTTGCAGAGAACAAGGGAGATGTAAAATGCTCTAAGTGAGGAATTTAAGATATTCACATGCCTGATCAGAATCTTAGAAATAATATGTTCGAGGATTAGAAATGGAGAGTGTACAAAAAGGCACATAAACAGAAGGAACATACAGTATTTTTGACCAATCATAAAAGGACAAGAAGAGAAAACCTACTCTGCATAAAACTTCAGATTTTGTGTTTATATGAGTAGCAGTGGCAGGAGTGGCCATTTACCACAGATTATAAGGTTCTGTTCCTGATGCAAAACTAGCATTGGTAGGAAAACAATGTACAACGATTTCATCTAAGGTTACACAGAGACAAGAACAACAGTGGACATTTTCTATTTTCTCATTGAGCAAATCAGGCAATATGATTTGGGATAACTACTACATATGTAATGCCCTTTTTAATTTATGCCTTTTAATTCAGCCAGTGTCAGTGACTGTGGCTTTCAAGTAAGGACTCTATGATTCAGTTAGCATCCTAGAAGGACACAAATGGTTTAAAGGTTTTTGAGGAGACTTTCTAAAAAGGTTTTTCTAAAGGGTTAAGGAAATCAAAAAGGAATGGTGCAGTATCCTGGGACTGGCAACAAAAAGTGTGAAGGAACAAGGAGACAGAGTGGATATTGGATCCTAGAGAGAGTGGCTCTATGACAGGACAATTCAGTGGGAGCCATGGCCTTCAGGAGAGGGGCATACCCAACTATGGCGAGATAGTAGTGAGGGAAGAGGGTAAATAAACACAAGAATCCTGTTGTTTTCCCATCTTCTCGTCTCCTGCCAGTGCATCCCATTGATCAAACCCAACCAAATGCCAGAGGGCAAAACAGCCTATCGATACAGTCTATAAATAAAGGTCATCCTTTGGGAAATAGAGCAGGTTGGAGAAGAGTGGAAAATTTGAAGGGAAAAACTGAAAATATCTAGCCCACTTTCACAGATCCTCTTATTAGTCACTCAGTTCATTTTCAGGTTTATATGACAATAGGTATTATGGGTAAGATACCAACATTTACAGCATTATTTCATAATACTACAAAGATACAACACTGCCTACGTAAGAGAAAAAAATGGTCTTGAAGAATATAACCAAGAGTATTAAGGGCTAAAGAGTACTTTGTGTGGTAGTCTTTCACTCTTCCTCTAAGGAATGTCCTCCCAGTTAACAGTCCCTACATCTTCATAGTTTTCTGTGCAAAAAAACAAAAATTTCAAATGAGTTTTCTATAGTCTGTAGGTACTCCAGCAAAAAGAAAAATAAACTTGAAATATTTTTTATATTTTTGAGAGACAGAGAGAGAAAGACATAGTGTGAGCAGGGGAGGGGCAGAGAGAGAGGGAGACACAGGATTTGAAGCAGACTCCAGGCTCTGAGCTATCTGTACAGAACCCTGTGGGCCTAGAACCAAAGAAGGGCAAGATTATGACCAGAGCCAAAGTCGGATGCTTAATGGACTGAGCCACCCAGGTGCCCCAAAGTAAATGTAAACTTTAAATCATCCTGGTTTCTTCTTTACCTCTCACATCCAATCCATCAGCAAGACTTGGTGGCTCAACCTCCAAATTACATTCCACATATACTCTTTTCTGGTATAAAGCCTCTTTACTGTAAACTATCATTACTGCTCAAATAATCTTTCAAATGAGGAAAAAAAGTTAAAACACTCGATCTTCCAGCTATTCTATGAACTACTGCTCTGCTGGATTTTCCTAATAGCAATCACCATTATCCAGAATCATACTATTCATTGTTTACTTATTGTCTTCTTCTTCATAAGGTGATAAGCTCCATAAGTGTTAAAAGTTGGCCAACTTTATATTCTCCAGAACCTAGGATAGTGCCTAATAGTAAATACTTAATAAATTTTTGATAAATAAATGAATCTGAAAGCACTCTTCAATATTGAGTTTACCAAGAAAGTCACCCTATAATTTAAATATGTATACTGTTGTTCTGTGTTAGTGTAGGTATTTTGGAGGGTAGACAGTGCATACAGGAATTTTTCATTTTCAGGAATCCATCCTACGAGGTTATGGACTTGATTGATGTCTAAGGTGCATGTAACTTTCAAAAGAGAAATACATTTATTTACTCTTATCCATAGTGTAATATAAAAGTAACCAATTATTTACATTTTAACAGGTTAATATCCTCTTTGTCATTTTTCCAAACAGGCTATATTGGTTTTGAACATTAAAAAGCAAGACTTCAAAAAATCAAATTAGCTATCCAAAGTCTTTTGTATGCCATGGCAGGAAAAAATGATTCTACATGTTTCTACAGAAACAAAATAGAGTCAATGACAAATTCGGTAATTTACTAATTGTCCTTATTTTGGTGCTGAAGCTCCTGAGAAAATAAGACACAATTCCAGACTTCAAGTAACTCAAAAATCTATGCAAGATCTAAATCAATAAAGTTAAATACAAGGCAAGTGATAATATAATAGCACAAACAAAAACATCAGAGCACAAAAGAGGGCACTGTGTCACCTTTGTTCAATTAAGGCAGGGTTTAAAAGTTAAACTTGAGCTGAGACAGAGTCAGGCTATAAAGGACTCCACCATGCTGAAGAGTTAGGATTTTACCCTGCAGTTAATGCAGTCTTTGACAGATATGGGCAGGTCCTCTTTGTTTTAGGCACATTAGATTGACAAGATTATAAAAGGCTAACAGGACAAAAGAGAGAACAAAGATCAGTTAGAAGGTGATTTCTTTCACCCCCTGCAAATGGCACACTGGGGCAGAGTTCATCAACCTCTCTGTGAGGTGACTGTGAAACACAAAGCAAATCTTTCCTCTAAAGTTCAGGTCAAATAGAACATAGGCCATGAAATATTTTTCTTCTAGCATTACCCTTAAGACTTCAAGTTTTGGGGGGCACTGGGTGGCTCAGTGAGTTAAACATCCAACTTCGGCTCAGGTAATGATCTCATGGTCCATGGGTTTAAGCCCCATGTCAGGCTCTGTGCTGTGCTGTTCAAGCCTCACATTGGGGCCTCTGCTGTCAGCACAGAGCCCACTTGGTATCCCCTCTCCCTCTCTCTCTCTCCAAAATAAACATTAAAAAAGTTTTTTGGGGCATTTTTGGGGTGTTTGGAAGGGCACCTCTAGAAGTAAGCTAAGTGAAATCCAGTAGAAAACGAAACAAAAATTATTTTAAATTTCCCTTTTGGGGGTAATTCTTCTTTCAGGTATGAGGAAACCATGTTTGCTAAGAATTACTAGAAAGACCTTTTCATTGCTTTAGGTATTTCAAATGTATTACATGTACTCTCCAAATTAAATGACACTACGTAAAAACGGTACCAAATATTTTTTTAAAAAGAGACAGAATCATCCATCTCTTCCATTCCTTTAGGCAAGAACAAACACAATCCAACCTGCCCAGTCAGTCAGAAAACTCAAAATATCCTGCTGCTCGCAAATTTCTGGAAGTCTCCCACTTTTGTGACTTTAATTGTTGCTCTACTCTTGTGTACCAGGAAAATACACTTTAGTTATACTGACTTAATCGTGAGTTATTTTCCCTTTTAAACTTAACCAACTGGCCATTTTTCCCAGTAGTACAAATCCCTGGACTCCCAAAGTTTTATCACTTGGCATTCCTCACACATCTTGACTTTCTTCAAGAACCTGTTCTTCCAACCTGACCACAGAACAAGCCAAGTGCCCTGATCTTTGTATGATCTTTGATATTTAAATGAATCATAATCTAGGATTCCTTCTTCACTACAACTTGCTAGCCACACCAAAATTTCCTGAATACTGGTAAGAATGTCTCTAAAGAACAAAAATCATTAGAAGCATACAAAATAGAAGGGGAAAAAATTAAAGCATTTGGTTTTAGTGACTTTTATTTTTATGATTGTTTCTTGGATAGTCAGCTAATCATAAAAAGTTAGTACTGGGTCTCCATCTGGTGGCCAAACTTTCTATTTTTAAATTCTAAAGGACCTCATTATTTTTTGGTCTATCTTCTTGACAGTGAATTACAGAAGATAAAATACATGATTAATTATCCTAAAAAGAATGGACAAGCTCATATAGTTAATAATTCAGAAGACAATAAGTTTGATGATATATAATTTAAAGGCATACTTACAAAATACAGCCCAGCATTCTAAAAAAAAAAAAAATTAAGCCAAATCTCATGCAAGAAAAACAAAAACATAGGTATGTTCTTAATTGAGCACAGAATTGAGGAATTATATCAAAGAAATTGCACTTACTCATTATTCAGCAAATACTTATGAGGCACATATGTCAATAATCCCCCCAAGGACAGGGGCATAGGGAAAAAGATAAGCAAATTTCTTCCCTTCAAAAAGCATACATTCTAGTGTGGAGAGATAAACATGAACAAGTATACACCATAAGATCAGTTTGCCATCAATGTTATAATGTAAAATAGAGTAATAGGAGGGAGAGTTATGGAAGTAAGAATATGTTCTTTTATAGAAAAAGGTCAGGATTGGCTTCTGTCAGGCAATACTGGAATAAGAAACTTGAACAAAATGAAATGTATAAATGCGCTAAGGAAAAGTATTTTAAGCTAAGAAATAGTATGCACAAAGGGTCTAAGGTAGAAATGTGTTTCAAGATTATTAAGTGAACAGCATGGCTGGAGAACAGTGAGTGATGAAAGAAGAAGGAGGTAGGAGAGGTAGCAAGCAATTCGCCAGATTTTGCACCGGCTTAGAGGCCGCTCAAGGACCGTGAATTTTATTCTAAGTGCAGAAGAACGCCACTGGAAATTCTGAACCTCATCATATTTGGGCTTTAATAGGCTCACTCCACCAGCCAACAAAGAATAGACTGGGTATACAGGGAAGAGAGCAAAAGCAGCACAGGGACACCAGTTAGAAGTCTGCTACAATGGTCCCAGTCAGACATAGCAGTAGCTCAGGCTTTGGTGGGAGCAGTACATAGAGTGAAGAGGGGGATGTATTTTAGAGGGAGCACCAACAGGGAAGTTTGTGAGGTATGAGAAAAAGAGCAATCAAGGAAAATAACAGTTTTTTTTCTCATGACAAACAGGTGAGCAAACGTCAATTATTAACATGAAGAACACTGGGGAACCTCAGCTCTGGGAAGAAAAATAAGAATTTTAGGCATGCTAAGTTTGAATTGGCTATTAGGCATCAAGTTGAAAATTTCAAAGGTGTAGTAGGATATATGGGTCTACAATGAAAGGGAAATATAAAAATGGAGAGATAAACCCCATGCAAGTGTTTTGTAACTTGTGTTGTTAATCAATGGGAAACCATGAATGGCTCACTCAATACAAGCTACCAGAATGAGTTAACACATGTCAAGTCCATGGCGGAATAATTCAGGACATGTGGGTAAATTTTACTACTGATTAGTTTCAAAAAATCTCCTATGTGCTGACCATAATATAATGTCAGGCAATGTGATGTACAAAGAAAATAAAAGTTTCAGTCACTGTACAGAAGCTTTCAGTTATGGTAAGCTGACAAGCTAAATTAATTTAAAAAAAAAAACCATGAAACAAGCAATAAGCAAGAATGAACAGGACAGAAGGGAGAGAAAATCCGTGATGATAAGTATGAATCACATAAAGTGACAAAGGCCAGAAGGACAATCGTGGTTACATGACCAGAAGGCTAACTTAGAGAACAAAACTTAATGTCACTTTTTAAAAAAGCTAATTGCATTTAAGAATTCCATTTCACACTTGGGAAAACTATTCCAAATAGTAAATCACACGACCACCCCCCAAATCTATAATATAGTCAAGTAGCAATATTCCAGATAAGTGAATGTTTAAATGAGATTGATATTTCTGGACTTGGCTACATTCGTTGTTCTGGCTAACTGCTTTCACACTCATAATGTACACTTTTATGTACAGATAAAATATTACCACCAATAAATGCATGATAAAAAGGTCACACTCCATACACTGAAAATCTCAGCATACTGTGCGGCTTTCTCCTTTGGAGATAAAGTAGATCAAGTTTGCTGACAAAGAATGACAAATATCATGGTTAATTCCTGCTGCATGGTATATGTTTAAGTCAACACATATTTTTGCTTAACATATTTGCTGAATGTTCACTATATGCTGAGCCCTATATTAAGTATTAAAATTTGAGGTAACATTTCTTAAGTATTGGAGATTGAGATGATAGTCTCTATCATTAATAAACATAATTAGGTATGTTAATAAATTATATTGCATTCTTAGCACTATCTGGGGTAGGGTAGGACTTCAATTAATAAACGTTTGCTGAATGAACATTTAATTGAGTCTCTTCCTTTGGTTGAGGTGATATTCAGTAAAAGCCAAAAGATTTATTCGATCTGAAGAGAAACCAGATTATTGGTTGAGGTGATATTCAGAATGTAAGGGAGAAGCAATTTTTATAATCAGGTAGATAATATCCAGCATGGTATTAGGGGACCTTCCCATAATGGGTTTAGTCTGGAGGACAAAGATATAGCAAGCAGATGGTCCTTTTATACTTTTCCTTGCATTTCTGATACAAGCAGTCCAGAGAAAGCTTACTGGCCCAAAGTCTCCAAATAAAACTTTTGTTTCTTTCGTGCCTGCCCCAACGTCTAACCTACTTCAGATTTCCAACAAAAATCCACCTAAAGTGGGATATAATGAACAAGTTGCAAACATTTTTGATGACTCTGAGCTATCCCTGCAAATATCCATCACTATACTCTATACAAAAGAGGGAATCCAGAGTATGTTTTTGAGCAAAAATTAGGAAGTCACAACAGGAGCTACCAAGGATATAGAGAAAAGGAACCCTTTTTCATGTGAGAATGTAAACTGATGCAACCATTGGGAAAGCAATCTGATAATGTTTTCTGAAACTAAGTAAGTAATCTGATAATGTTTTCTGAAACTAAGTATGCCCATACTCCTACAATTCCATTTATTGTCATATACACCATAGAATTTTAACTTTAAAGAACTAAAATAAAACTGTATGATGAAAATTCCAAAGCCTAAACCGAAAGTAAAATATATGTTACATAAAACGAATCATTTTTGTTCAATGTAGGTCACCATCAAGCAGAAGATACTTACAGTGTCCCAAAATGACAAAGAAGTAATATTCATGACTCTACTAATCCAGTATAGCAGCCATTATTTACATGTATATTTACATTTAAACTAATCAAAATTTAAAAGTCAATTCCACAATCCAGTATCCAATAGTTACTATGGCTCAACAGCTACATGTAGCTAGTGATCCTCGTGGTGGCAATACCACAATAACATCCCCATCACCACAAAAAGTTCTATTGGATATTTCTGATCCATAATATACAAGGAACTCATGCAAATCAGTAAGGGGTAGGGGGGAGCTCAATAGTAAAGTAGGAAAAGGATATGTACAGGCTAACAAGAATCATTTTTTAATGCTCAAAAGTAGTAATAACAAAACTTAAAATACTGTATCACTATTATACCATTAATACCAACAAAATCAAAGTTGGGCAATGTTAAACTGATGAACATAAGGGAAGGGAAGCAAAAATAATATATAAACAGGGAGGGGGACAAAACATAAGAGGCTCTTAAATACAGAGAACAAACAGAGGGTTACTGGAGGGGTTATAAGAGGGGGGATGGGCTAAATGGTTAAGGGACATTAAGGAATCTACTCCTGAAATCACTGTTGCACTATATGCCAACTTGGATATAAATTTTAAAAAATAAATTTAAAAAATAAAATTAAAAAAAATTATTTAAGGGAAAAAAAGTCGGGCAATGTCAAGCATTGATGAGTATGTTAAGGTACAGAAACAATCATGCTCTGCTGGTAGAGGTGTACACTAGGGCAGCTATTCTGGAAAGCAATCTAACACTTCTCAAATACATGTATTCCTTCTCAGAAATTCTATTCACGACATGTATTAAAAATTAAAGATCCATCACTAGAACATGTAAGGATTCATTAAAGAATTGTGGAAAAGAAAAAGGAAAGAGGACATATGAGAAAAGGAGACAGAGGGAATGACACAGAGACAGGAAGAGAGCTGGATACAGGTAAAGAAATGGAAATAGTGAGAGGTGAAGACAGGTGTGACAGCAAAAAGAAAATCTCAAAGAAATAAATAGCAAGTAGAAACCCTAGATATAATAACAATGGATCCAAACCAACCCTTAAAAACAAAGCTAGAGAACTTTCACACCAGTTATCAAGATCTATTATGAAGCTACAGGGGCGCCTGGGTTGCTTAGTCGGTTAAGCATCCGACTTTCGCTTAGGTCACGATCTCGCGGTTCGTGGGTTCGAGCCCCGCGTCAGGCTCTGTGCTGACTGCCAGCTCTGAGCCTGGAGCCTGTTTCAGTCTGTGACTCCCTCTCTCTCTGACCCTCCCCTGCTCGCGCTGTCTCTCTCTCTCTCCTAAAAATAAATAAAACATTAAAAAAATTAAAAAAAAAAATCTGGGGCGCCTGGGTGGCTTAGTCGGTTAAGCGTCCGACTTTCGCTTAGGTCACGATCTCGCGGTTTGTGGGTTCGAGCCCCGCGTCGGGCTCTGTGCTGACTGCCAGCTCAGAGCCTGGAGCCTTTTTCGGAGTCTGTGTCTCCCTCTCTCTCTCTCTGACCTTCCCCTGCTCACGCTGTCTCTCTCTCTCTCTCCTAGAAATAAATAAAAATATTTAAAAAAAAAAATCTATTATGAAGCTAGAGTGGTTAATTCAATCTGGTATTGGCAACAAGAGGAACTGATCAATGTAAGAGAACAGAGTCTAGCTAGTAACAGACCTACCCATATACAGTCTGTTGATTTCATGTTACTGTAATGCGATAAAGAATGGGTTTTTCAATAGGTTTTACTGGCCAACTGGTTTCACATGTGTAAAATATGCATATTGACCCCTAAACCTCACAGCACACTAAAAACTTAATTTCATATCTAAATGTGAAAGGTAGTGTAGTAACATATTTAGGAAAAAACTCTAAACCATCTTTGTGGTAATAGAGTAGTCATATTTCTCAAGTAGGAGACAAAACTGAGTGGCTTGGTTTTAACATCTGAACAAAGAACTAATGAGCAAAAGTAGCTGCTAGAAATTATCCAGAACACACAAAGGAGTTAAAAATATAGAAGGCAGTTTTAAAAGAAAAAGGGTCTAGAATGAGAATATCTAATTTTTATCTAAACTAATTTCCTAAAAGAAGAGAGTATGGTGAGAATTTTTCAGACTTACAAATGACACCAATATATAGACTCAAGAACACCAAAGAATCTAGAAAATAATTGCAATACAAGTTAAGATGTATTAGTATCCACGGGTCACCTGGGTGGCTCAGTCAGTCAAGCATCTGAGTCTTGATTTTGGCTCAGGTCTTGATCGCACAGGTTAATCAGGCTACACACTGACAGCAAGGAGCCTGCTTGGGATTCTCTCTCTCCCTCTCCTCATCTGCCCCTCCTCCCCTCGTGCTCTTTCAAAATAAATAAACTTTAAAAAAATTAGTATCCAAAATCAATACAGAAAAGACAACAACCCAACTAGAAGGCAGGAGGGAATGGGGGAAATAAAGGAACAAGGATTTTATAAAGGCAGTAGCATAAATGGCCAATAAGCCAAAGGTGTAACCAATCTGTTATCTAAGAAATGCCCATTAAAACAACGGAGGAGACACAGCCATGGTGAGAAGATGGAGAATTGGGCCTTGTGGTCACCAATAAGAAGAACTGGGGTGGTAAACATGACCTGCTGGTCAAGTGATTGGTTACTTAAAATGGGACTGAACAACTAAGTAAATATACTGAGAATTAGTGGAGGCAGGTATCATTACAATTATGACAAAGGGGAAGGTACAATTAGAGTTCAGTAAAAACTGGTGACTTGTAATATTTAGAGAGGATGTATATAAAAATAGATATAAATGTATATGTAGACATACACACACACACATATACACACAAATACAAATGTAACTAGCAAAGGGTATAGAAGCAACACAATGTAAATCAACATATGAAAGTCCAGATCTCAGTTTATAATTATTATTCACTAAAAGATAGCAGGACTCCTTGAAGAAATGGCTGATTCCAAGGTTGAGGTACCCTACAGTAAGGAAGGGTTCAAAGTATTATGGGTACATATTAAAATAGAGACCTCCTCAGTTCAAAGGAGTTCACACTGGCCATTCTTGTGACAGTTTAGGGATCAAAATGCATAATAGTAATAGTTTATAACTTGTAAAATAAAATAGAAATCCATGAATCGTTACTGATATGAGTACAGGAATGAATAAATTAATAAATCCGTGTATGCAGAAGGAATGATGGAATTAGAAAATCATTTGGCAACCAACATAGCCATATTTGATTAAACAAGAATTATTAAGGATTCCAAAACTAGTATGTGAATGTTTGATGAATAGAGGCTATTTATACAACCTTACAAAATAGTTACAATTACTCATTAATCAAGTATAAAAATTACAGATAAATCTGGGAGACACCACCCTAGGAAAATGATATAAGTTGACATCATCAGTAAGGGAACAAACTAATATTGTGTGCTTCTTCATAGAAATAAAGAACAGAGCATCATTCCTATGGATTTCATGCCAAAATGCACACCAGAAATCTAATCACAAGAAAACATCAAACCCAAATTGAGTCATTCTACAGAAACTGGCCTGTGTTCTTCAAAACTATCGAAGTCATGAATGTCAAGAAAAACTGCTCCAGACTGAAGGAGACTAAGAAACATGACTACAAAGTGCAATACATCACTTAGATTTAATCCAAGATCAAAAAGAAAGCAATTATAAAGAACATCACTAGAATAATTGGCAAATTGTGAATGTAGGTCTATGGACTGGATTTATAGGGATTGCATGTCCATTTCCTGATTTTATACAGTATCCTTGTTTACAGGAAATATACACTGAAGTGTTTAAGGAATTATAAAATTAACCATTTGAGAATAAGTTGCCTATCTATGTATATTTATATACACCCATATGCTACATACATACACACACATCCATACATACATAGGCACACATATATATACAAACTCAAATACAGGGCAAGTATGGTAAATTCAGAAATCTAGGTGAAGAGTTAAAAGGAAAAATTTGTAGAAGGTCTTTAATTTTAAAATTTCAAAAATAATTAAAATTATGATATTCATTTTACATCCAAATTAGTAAACATTAAACACCTATCAATATTAAGTGTTGGTAAGCATATTAAGAAATACCTATTTTCATAAACTGCTAATTTTGAAAATCTATAAAATAATCCGGCAGTAATTAATAATACTCAACATTGCCACACACTATGGCTTGGCAGCTACATTCCTAGGAATAAACTCTAAGACACTCTTGCATATATGCAAAGACATATACAAAAATGAGCTATGGCATCATTTGTAGAACAACAAACTAGAAAGAACACAAATGTCCTACAGAAAAATTGTGGTATATCCATATAGTAGGGTATCATACAGCAATTAAAATGAATGAGTATTCAAATTCATTAAAGTGGATAAAGCTCAAAAACCTAATATCCAAACAAATCAGAAAAATACACAAAGCAGATTTCCATTTTATAAGGTTAACAAGACAAAATTTTTAAATTTATTTTTTAGAGATATCAAACTGGGTGGTAAAACTTTTTTTTTTTTTTTTTTTTTTTACAATTAAGGATAAACATAAAACTTAGAATTACAGTTTGTCTTGGAGGGAAGGGCTCCTAGGAAGCTTCTGTAATATCATAATGTTCTATTTCTTGGTCTCAGGACAGTGACATTTTACTACATATTAGTAATTTACAGCATATATAAATGTTGTAAAACACTCTTTTTTTTTAATATTTTTATTTATTTTTTTATTTCTAGGAGAGAGAGAGAGACAGCGTGAGCAGGGGATGGTCAGAGAGAGAGGGAGATACAGACTCTGAAATAGGCTCCAGGCTCTGAGCTGGCAGTCAGCACAGAGCCCGATGCGGGGCTCGAACCCACAAACCGCGAGATCATGACCTAAGTGAAAGTCGGACGCCCAACCGACTAAGCCACCCACGCGCCCCAATGTTGTAAAACACTCTTATGTTATATTTAACAATCTGAAAAGACTAGATGATATGGAATCACAACTGAGTTTATCTAATCTAACCAAGGAGAATCTGACACATGTAAAGATGATTCAAAATAAGGAAAGCAATGTAAATGACTGCATCAACAAATTATAAAAGGGAAAATTGCATGACTGAATCAATAGATGCTGAAAAGGTATTTAAGACTATTCAGCAACTTTCCTATAAAAAGGCTAAGTAAAATGTAAGTTAAAAATGAAATATAAATAAAATTTAAGAACCAACAAGAAATAATATTCTTATGTCAGAACTAAGTCTTATATGAGAACTAAATCCATTTAAATGAGTAACTAGAATAGTGTTCACAATCAGTATTATTCATTCTCTTGAAATTTTAACACATGCTATAAGAAAATGAAATAAATGTAAAGAATATATTAAAATATTTTGGTGACATTTCATAAGTAGGAAATAAAAAATCTGGCAATAAAATAATTTATAAGCTCATAAAACACAAATTAAAAAAAAAACATTAGATTCTTTGTAATTTAGTAAAAAGCCCCTAAAAGTTGTAAAAAGGAAAAAGAGACTGTATTTCAATAGTTAAAATAAATTTAACAATAAAGGTATAGTATCCACACAAACATAAGGTTTAAATCTAATTTAAAGACATGATTCAAGACTTAGTAAAATTAAAAGTAGTAGTCTAGCTTGCTTTGGACCAACTACCTTGCTAATCTAGAAAAGCTTCTATGTTCATGAAAGAAATAACAATATCAAAATATTTTAGTTCTTCCAGTTATATAGACTTATATAATTTTTATTAAATGAAAAGCTTTTCAGGGCACCTGGGTGGCTCAGTTGGTTGAGAGTCCAACTTCGGCTTAGGTCCTGATCTCACGGTTCATGGGTTTGAGCCCCGCGTCAGACTCTATGCTGACAGCTAGCTCAGAGCCTGAAGCATGTTTTGGATTCTGGGTCTCCCTCTCTCTCTGACCCTCCCCTATTCATGTTGTCTCTCTCTCTCTCAGAAATAAATAAAAAACATTAAAAAAATTTTTTTAAATAAATCAAAAGCTTTTCTTAAAATGGGCAAAATTATATTAAAGTATACATAGATGAGTAAATACTCGAGAAAAGTAGGAGAAAGAATAGTATGGGGGCAGGGGACTTGCCTTACTGGAAATCAAAATATCTGTACAGCAACAAAGAGATTAGTGAAACAGAAGATCAAATAACAAAAAATAGATTTCACAAAAGCAAAAATGAACTACTGGGATCTCATCAAGATAAAAAGCTTCTGCGCAGTGAAGGAAACAATCAGCAAAACTAAAAGGCAACTGACAAAATGGGAGAAGATATTTTCAAATGACATGTCAGATAAAGGGTTAGTATCCAAAATCTATGAAGAACTTATAAAACTCAATACCCAAAAAAACCAAATAATCCAGTGAAGAAATGAACAAAAGACAGGAGTACACAGTTCTCCAAAGAAGACATCTAGATGGCTAACAGGCAAATGAAAAGATGCTCAACATCACTCATCATCAGGGAAATACAAATTAAAACCATGATAAGATACCACCTCATACCTGTCAGAATGACTAACATTAACAACTCAGGCAACAACAGATGTTGGAG
The DNA here is from genome assembly GCF_003009895.1 of Hyaena hyaena. Classification (NCBI taxonomy): domain Eukaryota; kingdom Metazoa; phylum Chordata; class Mammalia; order Carnivora; family Hyaenidae; genus Hyaena; species Hyaena hyaena. Next base: position 248,551 of record NW_024081764.1, on the reverse strand, counting down.
AGGATGCAGAGAAAGACAATCTCTTTTGCACTGCAGGTGAGAATGCAAACCGGTGCAGCCACTCTAGGAAACAGTATGGAGGTTCCTCAAAAAATTAAAAATAGAACTACCCTTGGGGCGCCTGGGTGGCTCGGTCAGTTGAGCGTCCGACTTCGGCTCAGGTCATGATCTCGTGGTTTGTGTGTTCGAGCCCCACGTTGGGCTCTGTGCTGACAGCTGGCTCAGAGCCTGGAGCCTGTCTTCGGATTCTGTGACTCCCTCCCTCTCTGACCCTCCCTTGCTCACGCTGTCTCTATCTCTCTCTCAAAAATAAATAAAACATCAAAAAACTTTTTTTAAAAATAAATGGAAACTAATCAAAACTTATTTCAAAATTCTTAAAAAAAAAAATTGAACTACCCTACTACTGAGAAATTGCACTACTAACTGTTTACCCAAGGTGTGCTGTTTCCAAGGGGCACATGCACCCCAATGTTTCTAGCAGCACTATCGGCAATAGCCAAAGTATGCAAAGAGCCCAAATGTCCATCAACAGATGAACAGATAAAGATGACATGGTATATATGCATATGTATGCATACACACACATATACATACAATGGAGTATTACTCAGCAATCAAAAAGAATGAAATCTTGCCGTTTGCAACAACATGGATAGAACTAGAATTATGCTAAGCGAAATTAGAAAAAGATAAATATCATGAGACTTCACTCATGAGAAATTTAAGATACAAAACAGATGAACATAAGGGAAGGGAAGCAAAATTAATACAAAAACAAGGAGGAGGGACAAAACATAAGAGACTCTTAAATACAGAAAACAAACTGAGGGCTGCTAGTGGAGTTGTGGGTGGGGGATGGACTAAATGGGTAAGGGGCATTAGGGAAGACACTTGTTGAAATGAGCACTGGGTGTTACACATAGGGAATACACCACTGGAATCTACTCCTGAAATCATTATTACACTATATGCTAACATGTGGATGTAAATTAAAAAATAAAATTTTTAAATAAATAAATAAGTGCTTAAGAACAAAACAATGGGATTATGTCAAAGGAACACAAGGAGCAAGTCAAAGTGTTCAATGAACAAAGATGGAACAATTAGAGTAACTAAGTACACAGCACTGGAATATAGCCTAAACTATCAAGTAAATATCCATGAGTCCATACTTATAAAAAGGAATGATAAAATTAATATTTAAATGGGGGAGAAAAGACAAATATTTTGTACAGAAAAACTTTAAAAATTATAACGTTCAAAATATGAAATACCCAGAGATATGCCTATTTAAAGATGTACAAGGTTCCTATGAAAAGTATAAACTTTTTTTAAGATTTTAAAGGTTTTTTTAAAGATTTTTAAAGATTTTAAAGATTCTAAGTAAATTTAAGAACATGCCATATTCATAGACTGGAAAATTCAATATTATGAAACTGTAATTATTCTCTAAGTGATCTATAGATTGAATGAAATTTCAATGAAAATCACAACAGTATAATTTTACAGAAAAGTAAACAGCTAGGGGCACCTGGTGGCCTCAGTCGGTTAAGCATCCCATTTTGGCTCAGGTCATGATCTCCAGGTTTGTGGATTTGGGCCCCACGTGGGGTTCTGTGCTGACAGCTCAAACCCTGGAGCCTGCTTCAAATTCTGTGTCTCCCTCTCTCTCTGACCCTCCCCTGCTCACTTGCGCTTTCTCTCTCTCTCAAATATAAATAAAACATTAAAAAACCAATGATAAAGGACAACCATAAGTTAAAAAAAAAAAAAAAAAGGATGACCAAAATGGAAGACAAAGGGCCTTGAAAATATATAAAGAATTCCTACAAATCAGTAAGAAAATGTCTACCTAATAAGTAGCCCAGAAAGATCAATTCTTAATTTAGTGACCACTGTGCATATGAAAAGCTGTTCTACTTTATCAGAAATGGAAACCAAAACTGCAATGAGGTACCAGTAACCACTAAGATTTAAAAAATAAAAATAATAAAAAAAAGACAATGCTAAGTGTTGGTGAAGATGTAAAATATTAGAATTCTTACTCACTGGTGGAAGAATTAACTGGTACAATACTGGGCAATAATTACTGATCTATTGAAGCTAGAAATCTACATCTGCAATCATTTCCAACTGAAATATATGCACAAAAGCATCAAGAGTAATGCACAAGAATGTTCATAGCCATATTCCATATAGCCATTCACTGAAAAAAAAAATCCAAATATCAACAGCAGAATAATTACATATTCACACAATGGAATACCATAGAATACCACAGAGCAAGGAGAATGAATTACTGCACACAGCATAACGTAGACAAAACTCACTAGTGAATTTTAAGCAGAAGATATTGAATATAAAAGATACATATTATACAGATTTATATTAAGGTCAATGAGCAAAAAACTGAACTAAAATATTTAGGATGCAAAAACATGAAGAAAACCAGGAAGGCAATCATCATACATACCAGGACACTGGTATCTAGGATAATGCAGTTTTAATACTTATGAAGAGATGAGAGGGGCACCTGGGTGACTTGCTTAAGCATCTGACTCCTGGTTTTGGCTGAGGTCATGATCTCCCAGGTTGTGGGATCGAGTCCTGTTTTGGGCTCTGCAGTGACAGCACAGAGCCTGCTTGAGATTCTCTCCAACCAGCTCTCTCTGCCCCTCCCCCACAAGAGCCCACACATGCATGCATGCTTTCTCTTTCTCAAAATAAATAAATCAATTTTTAAAAAACACAAATTTATTCTCTGTGGCTCATAAAATTACATGGGTCTGTTTACTTTGGGATAATCCTTTAATACTATACTTCACTGTGTGTAGGTTATCTTTCGATTTTGAAAAGTTTAATAACTCCAGATGGATTAAACTTAAAACTCAGCAATAAAAACTTTGCAAAATGAAAAAAGGGAAGGAACCTGGAATATACAATTCATGTGAGGGAGACTTCAATTACATGTCTAGGAAATTCAGTGCCTAGAACAAAAGATAGACCTGTTTAATTCTATGAAGTGTTAAAACTTGGCTAGCTTTTTTTTTGTACAAAATATTTATAAATTAGGGTCATAAACAAGGAGTTAACATCTTACAGTATACAAAGTGCAAGGATTAAAATCAGAAAACTCAGAAAAATTCAGTGTCAACAAACATGTAAAGTTGTTCAAATTCTCTAGTACTCAGGAAATTAATCATTTTAACTTCTCATACAGGCAAAAATGTTATAAATGTATTAATAGTAATGTAGAGAAAAAGGTATTCTCATGCAGTTTTTAAAAGCAATATAGTAACATCTACTTAAATATGTATTCTATTAAAAATACATTATTTCACCCAGCAATCCCACTACTAAAAAGCTATCTCAAAGAAACAAAATTATCCCTATATAATGATACACATGCACAGATATGTTTCAGAGTCATATTCAAGATCACAAAAAAATGTCTATCAATAGAGAAGTTGCTAAAAACAAAATTAAAATACATCTGTACTTTTTAAAATCATCTACACATTTAAAAGAATACAACGGCATTACTTAGGTTTCTGATGTGCTAAGTGAGAAAAGCAAATGCATAATATTATATGTGATCTTTTTTCTAAAACATAACAAAAGCATGTACACTGTGTTTGTTTACATAATTACATTCATTCACTGAATTATATGCACATGAAGAAAAACTAGACTGTTATGACCTCCCTTTGGGCAGAAGTTAAGGAATTCCATGGATGTAAAGAGAAAGAGAACCCAAACAAATGAAAATAAAGTGCAGGAAAAAAAAACATACTTAAGAATGAATAACATGGTCATATTTATTCATTTGTGTTAAATTACACACACACACACATACACACACACACACGAGATATATGCAGGATACAATCCTTCAAAAAACTATCCTGTCTTTAGGCAGCTGAAATATATTTTTCCTTAAAAGAAAATCTTAAAAATTGAGAAGATATTCCTAGAAAGAAGAGTAGAAATGAAGCTAAAAGGAATTTAAACCATAGAAATGACTGCCACTAGATGGCAGTAAAACCCTCAAATTATAGAAATGTGCTCTTTCTACTAGAAAAACTTGCTTTTATCTATAACCTTTACCTCATAAAAAGATTCAAATTATATATATAGACCATGAATAAAGTTCCTTAACAGACTTTACCCATTATTAATAAAGAGGTTAACATTAATATATAATTACCTATATCCTAAGTCATCTATAAGTCATTTTCATTTTTTAGAACTCATGAATAATGCCCTCTGAAAAGTTGACCAAATATTCAATCAATATGTATTTATATCAAATCTACTACATGTAAAATATGGAGGCAAACTGAAGGAATCATATTTATTGAATTTTTAATCAAGTAGAACACAATGCAAACTAAATGAAACATTTACAAATAAACTAGCACGGTGGCATATCAACTCTCTAGAATTCAGACAGACACAGGACTTAGTATCCCAAAACCAAACAAATAAGCAAGCCAATAGGCAGATAAATGTGTCAGACTTTTTCACTGAAATTCACTTTACTCATTACCAGGCCTCTTTACTCTTACTACACTACACTCCAAAAGGCCTAAGGATTCTTTATAACGTGGTTTAGAAGTTATCCAGTTGTTCCAGTTACCACCTCAAGGCTTAGTGAATAAAACACAGCTATTTTATTAAGTTTATGGATCCTGTAGCTTCGGAATTTGGGTATGAACATGATGGAGTTGGCTTGTCTCTGTGTAATACCCATGGCTTCAGCAAGGAAAACTCAAATGGCTGGGGTCTGGAACTGTCCACAGGAGTCCTTACACATTGACCCCCCACGTGGCTTCAGTTTCCTCACAACCTGAATGTGGTAACTGGATTTCTCGCATGATGGTCCAAGACACCAGGTACAAGTGTTCCAGAAAACAAGGTAAAAGCTACATCACTATTTATGAACTACCTTTGTAAGATCACATGGCATCACGTCTACTCTATGCTTTGCTCACAGCACTCATAAGCCTGCAGAGATCCAAGGGAAAGATAATTGTATTTCCCCTCTTGATGGAAAATACCAAAGTCACAGTAGATGAAAGCTTAGAAAATATTACTATGACCATCTCTGCATAATAAAGTGTGACACAGTTTGCCCTCTGGCCCCAGTTCATATCATTCCCATATACAGAATACACTACACCCTCCCCCCAAGACCTCCAAAGTCTCAATCCATTACGGCATCAGAACAGTCTCAGACCTCATCATCTAAATCAGGTCCAAGTGTAGATTAGGCTCCCAGAAGTAGTTCCTCAAGTACAGTTCCTCTTGATCTGAAGACCTATGAAACAAAGTGGCATGTTAGCCCACACACATCCAACATAACACAATGGGGGCAAGCATAGAACAACTTCTATAGGCACACTCATTCAAAACAAAGAATTAGAAGGCATGCAGTAACTGCTCAGAAATCTCTTTAGACTAAATCCTCAGTTCATTAGGTAGATTTTCATGTTTTCCATACTATGGCAGTGGCAATTTTGCTAGATTTTCTTTATTATATATAACAAAGATTTCCAGTCTCCTTTCCTCCAGCTTTCAACATTTTCCTCAACTTCCTTAGAGCCCTGACAGCCTCCTCGTTATCTATCAGGTTTCCGCTTTTCAAGGCCGTTCCAGTTTTTGCTCACCCTTCAGTCCAAAAGTTATGTCTGCATCTCATGTCTGGTACCAAAGTTTATTCCATTTATTATTTCCATGTAACAACTTATTCTGAAACCCAGTGATAAAAATAATGATATTATGCCACAGATTCTATGAGGCAAAAATTTGCACAAAACATCGAAGGTTTGGCTTATCTCTGTTCCACAATGTCTGGGCCTTATTTAGGGATACACAAATGGTCATACACTAGGATTATCAAAAAAAGAAAGAAAAAAGAGGACCTAAACATACCTTTTCATGTGGCTTCAGTTCCCTCAAAGCATGGCAGCCTCAAGGTAACTGGATTACTTACATGGCAATGTAGCATTAAGCATAACTATTCTACTGAACAAGTTAGAGGTACATAGACCCAACCTCACAAATCAAACACCATCACTTCTCTATACTCTTTGAAAAGAAAATGGGTACAGGAGATAGTGTTGTGGCCAAATTCAGAAACTAAAATGCTCTGTATTAGTTTATGTAGAAATGAATGATGAAAACAAAGTGCTACCGGCAATATGCATAATGACTGAAGGGAAAACTAATGCTTGCAACACATGTGGTTTTTCTGCCTCTCAAAATCCTATTAAAATAACATTGAAAAATATCCATCAACTGATGAATGGGTCAAGAAGATGTGGTTTATCTATACAATGGAATACTACATGGCAATGAGAAAGAATGAAATCTGGCCATTTGTAGCAACGTGGATGGAACTCGAGGGTGTTATGCTAAGTGAAATAAGTCAGGTAGAGAAGGGCAGATACCATATGTTTTCACTCATATGTGGAAGAGGAGAAACTTAACACAGGACAATGAGAGAGGGGAAGAGGAAAAAATAGTTACAGGAAGGGAAGCAAACCATAAGAGACTCTTAAATACTGAGAACAAACTGAGGACTGATGGGGATGAGGGAGAGGGGAAAATGAGTGATGGGCATGGAAGAGGGCACTTGTTGAGATGAGCACTGGGTGTTATATGGAAACCAACTTGACAATAAACTATAAAAATAATGATAAAAAAATTAAATAACATGGAAAAAATAACATGGGAAAAAAGCCAGTCTGGGTTCCTTATGCACTGGACAAATAAATAAAAGAAGAATTATGTATAGTGGCTGAGGCATTTGATCCAGCTTCTAGTGGAGAAATAGGGTAGAAATTAAGAGGTCAGAGAAGAACATGCCAGAATCCAAGTGATTGTCTGTATTACCTCCAAGTGCTTCCTTATGGAATGGTAGAAGTTAACAAAAAACTAGGGAATTCTTGTCTAGGCTATAAAACTAACTGATATTTTACTTGCCCTATGATATACAACTGGACACTAAATCTAGAGAATATATCAAACTGTTTGCAGGCACTGGACAGTACCCACAGAAGGGCCGTAATCCTTGAGCACGGTGACATGCGTGATTCATCCAGGTTCTCTCCCTAGGTAAATTATTTGAACCACAGTGCAGGAAGTGAGGCCAACCATGCAGCAGTAGGTTTCCTGAATTAAGGATGCAGAAATCAAAGTTCTAGGCTATTTATAGCAACTGGGATTTGGGTGCCACAGTTAGAGCCACAGAGAATGAAACCCAGAAGTTTGCATGGTAATTTTGCAGGTCCTCAGTGAACTCCTAGGCCACAAAGCTACAGGAAAAGACTCCATAGTTAGTGTAGCTGTGCTAGGTGGTTGAAAGCTGAGAAGAGATTCTAGAGGCAACAGGGTGCTTGGGAGATTTTGCAGTTTGCACCAAGCCAGAATAGAAGCACCCTGGTAAACAACCCAGGCATTCAACTGAGACCCCAGAAAAGTTATGCCATGGAAGATACAAAAAGCATGAAAAAAAAATTACATAGATCTGCCGTTAACCTGATCTTGATAAAGTCCAAGTGATCCATTAGTAATTTAACCACCTACCAGAACAAAAATTTTAAATCTAAAGAGGAGAATAACATAATCCAAAACTACGATATACATCTACATTGTCTTCCATGTAATAAAAAACAGGGAAAGAAGCAGGAAAAAATGATAACCAATTATTAAAGTAGGCATCTATTAATGATTAAAACTCTCAAACTTGGACTAGAAAATATCTTCCTCAACCTGATTAAAGGCTAAAACACCTATCACAAATATCATACTTAATGGTCCAGAACAAAAGGCCTTTCTCCTAGTATAGACAAGACATGGATGCCTGCTTTCACCACTTTTCAACATTATATTGGAGGTTCTAACTACTACTATCTGCCAAATAAAGAAGTGAGGGGAAGGGATCCAAATGGAAAGGAGGAACTTAAATTTTATTTGCATATGACATTCTATATGCAGAAAATCCAAAGAAACACACTCATACACAGATAAATTAGAATAAACAAATACAGAAAAGTTACAGAGTAAAAGGTCAAAGTTCAGAATCAATTGTATCCCAATAGACAAACAATGAACAATTAGAGAATGAAATCAACAATATCTTTCATAATAGCAACAAAGAAGAAAATATTTAGAAATAAAGAGTCAGAGTTTCAAGACTTGTGTACTAAAACTTAACAAACATTGTAGATTGAAATTAAAGAGCAACACAGAGATATTCCCTGTTCATTGATTGGAAGATTCAATACTGTTAAGGTGGCAACTCTAATCAAATTAATCTATAGACTGAACCAATTGCTGTAAAAATCAAGCTTGTTCTTTTATAGAAATTTAAAAAGTGATCCTCACATTCATGTGGAAATGTAACAGACCCAAAATAGCCAAAGCAATCTGGGAAAAAAAAAAAGAGAACTTACCCTTTGATTTCAAAAATATTCCAAAGCTATAGTAATCATAACAGTGAAATACAGATAAGAGACTAGTCCTATAGATCAATGGAAGAGAATTAAGAGTCCACAAATAAATCATTTTGGGTCAAGTGATTTGGACAAAGGTTCCACAACAACTCAGTGGATACAGAATAGTGTTTTAAAATAAATGGTGATGTAAAAACTGGAAATCCACCTGCAAAAAAATAAAGTTAGATCCCACTTCATACCACGTACAAAAATTAACTCAAAATAGATCAGAGACCTAAGTAGAAGAGTTAAGATTCTAAACCTGTTAGGAAAAACTTTTATACATATTCAGCATCTTGGATTAGGTAATGACTTCCTATGTATGATAGCAAAAGCAAATGTAAAAGAAACAAAAATATGGGTACACACTGGAATCCAACAAAATTAAATCATTTGTGCTTCAAAAGGGCATCAAAGTGAAAAGACAACCCAAAATGGGGGAAAATATTTGTAAACTGTATGCAGAATAAGAGGCTTGTATTGAGAAACATAAACTCTTATTGCTCAACATTAAAGAGAAAAAAAATTTAATGATAAGAATTTTTTAAAACTTTTAAAGAAAATATACAAATGGCTAAGAAGCACATGAAAAGATGCTCAATACCTTTAGTGAAAACAAACTAAAACCAAAAGCTAGCTTTTCACATCCACTAGGATGGCAAGAATAAAAATGACAGATAAGAACCAAGAGCTGGTTCTTTGAAAATATAAGCAAAACTGAAATCTTCAGCCAGACTCATCAAGAAAAAGAGAGGACTCAAATAAAATCATAAATGGAGAAGTAACAACCTACACCACAGAAATTTAAAAGGTAAGACTATTATACCAACAACATGGACAACCCAAAAGAAATGGATTCCTAGAAGCATAACCTTCCAAAATGGAATCAGATAGCAACAGTAAATTTGAACAGACAGCAATGAAATGGAATCAGTAGTCAAAAGATCTCTCAGCAAACAAAGTCCAGGACCAGAGGGCTTCAGGTGAATTCTACCAAACATTTACATGATTTAAAGGATTTAAATTTAAAGAAGAGTTAGTACTCATTCCTCTCAAACTATTCCAAAAATAGAGGAGGAACGAAAGCTTCTAAATTCATTCTAGCAGGGCAACATTACCCTGATACCAAACCAAACACAAACACTACAGAAAAAGAAAACTACATGCCTAAAATCTCTGATAAACATACAAAAACCCTCAACAAAATATGAGCAAACCAAATCTAACAATATGTTAAACAAAATCATTCACCACAGTCAAGTGCAACTTATTCCATATATGCAAAGGCAGGTCAATATTCATAAATACATCAACATGAAACACCACATTAAGAAGAGAAAAGAAGTATCATCTCAACAGATTCAGAAAAAGCATTTGATAAAAGTACAACATCTATTCATGATAAAAAAATGTTCAATAAATTAGACGTAGAAAGAACACACCTCAACATAATAAAGGCCACATATGAAAAATGCACAGCTAACATCATACTTGGTGGAAAAACTAGGAGGCTTTCCTCTAAGATCATAAACAAGACAATGATGTTCACTCTCAACCACTTTTATTCGACATAGTACTAGAAGTCCGTGCCACAACAATTAGATAAGAAAAAAAAAATCCAAATTGGTAAGGAAGAAGTAAAACTTTTAATATTTGCAAATGATACGAAAATATGTATTAAAAAAAAACCCTAAAGACTCCAGGGGAAAAAAACTACTAGAAATGATAAATGAATTCAGTGAAGTCACAGCATACAAATTTAATATATGGAAATCTACTGAATTACACTAATAATGAAACAGGACAGAGAAATTAAGAAAATGATCCCACTTACAATTGTACTGAAAATAATACCTAGGAATAAACTTAACCAAGAAGGTGAAAGACCTATACTCCAAAAACGATAAAACGTTAATGTAAGAACCTGAAGACACAAATAAATGGAAAGATGTTCCATGTCAGGGATTAGAAGAGCCAACATGGTTAAAATGTTCAAACTACTTGGGGCGCCTGGGTGGCTTAGTCGGTTAAGCGTCCGACTTTCGCTTAGGTCATGATCTCGCGGTTTGTGGGTTCAAGCCCCGTGTCGGGCTCTGTGCTGACTGCCAGCTCAGAGCCTGGAACCTGTTTCAGTCTGTGACTCCCTCTCTTTCTGACCCTCCCCTGCTTATGCTGTCTCTCTCTCTCTCTCCTAGAAATAAATAAAAAACATTTTTTTAAAAAAATGTTCAAACTACCTAAAACAGACTATGGATTTACTGGAATCCCTATCAAAATATCAACATTTTTTACATAACTAGAATAAATAATCCTAAAATTTGTATGGAACTACAAAAGATCCCAAATAGCCAAAGCAATCTTCAGAAAGAAGAACAAAGCTGGAGTGTCATAATCCTCGATTTCAACACATACTACAAAGCTATAGGAATTAAAACAGTTTGGTATTGGGACAAAAGCTGACACACAGATCAATGAAACAAACCCATGCTTATATGTTCAATGAATCTACAATGCAGGAGGCAAGAATATACAATGCGGAAAAGATAGTGTCTTCAACAAATGGTGTTGGGAAAACTGGAAAGCTACATGCAAAAGGATCACTTTCTTACACCCTACAGAAAAATAAACTCAAAAAGGATTAAAGACCCAAATGTGAAACCTTTAAACCATAAAACCCCTTGAATAAAACATAAGCAGTAATTTCTTTGATATTAGCCACAGAAATATTTTTCTAGATAGGACTCGCTGGGCAAGGGAAACAGAAGCAAAATTAAACTACTGGGACAACCCCCAAAATAAAAAGCCTTTGCACAGCAAAAGAAACCATCACAAAGCACCTATTTACTGAATGGGAGAAAAATATTTGTAAATGACATATCTGATTAGGGGCTAATATCCAAAATATATAAAGGACTTCTACAACTTAACACCAAAACAAACAATCCAATTACAAATGAGGACTTGAATTTTTCTTAAGACAATATATAGATGGCTAACACACACAAAAAAATGCTCAACATCACTAATCACCTGGGAAATGCAAATTAAAATCACAATGAGATATTACATCTGTCAGCTAATATAAAAAACAGAATAAATAACAAGTGTAAAGAAGGATGTGGAGGAAAAGAAATCCTCATGCACTGTTGATTGGTATGTAAATTAGTTCCACTACTAGGGAAAACAGTATGGAGGGTTTCTTAAATTAAAAACAGAATTACCATATGACTCAGTAATTCCAGTACTGGCTATTTACCCAAAGAAAATAAAGTCACTAATTTGAACAGATACATGTGCCCCCTATGTTTATTTCAGCATTATTTGTAATAGCAAGAAATGGAAGCAACCCAAGAGTCCATCCATAGATGGATGAAGAAAATGTGCTACATGTATCTACAATGAACTATCACTCAAAAAAAAAAAGAAGGAGGAGATCTTACCAGGTGCACAACACAGATGGATTTAGAGGCTATAATGTTAAGGGAAATAAATAGGTGAGAGAATAAGTCAAAGTATTTTTTTAAAAACAAGACAGACTCTTAAATGGAGAGAACTGGTAGAGAGGGGAAGTGGGGGGGGCATGATTTTAAAAAAAGATGTAACACTGACAAGGATAGGAGGATACAGAGAATCCGCAAAACTTCCATAGAGCCCATTGAAATACAGAAATGGTACAGTCACTTTGAAAAACAGTTTGGTAATTTTTCAAACATTAAACATGCATTTTCCACAAGACTTAGTAATTTCCATTCTTAGGTGTATATCCAAGAGAAATGAATACATATTCACATAAAGGTCTGTACATATATATTTTTAGCAGTGTTAATCCTAACAGTCAAACTTAGAAACATGTATATTTATACAATGAACTAGTATTAGGCAGTAAGAAAGGATGAACTACTGATACATGTTCTGATATGGATGTAGCTCAAAAACATTTTGCTCAGTGAAAGAAGCCAGACAAAAGAGACCAAATATCATGATTCCATTTATATAAGAAGTCCAGAAAAGAGAAGTGTTAAAGACAGAAATTAGAGTTAGCCTGAAACAGGGAGTGGGAGTAGGGAAGGATATGGGAACTAACAGTAAATCTATGCAGGAATACTGAATAATAAGATGTAAAAGATTTTACTGGGTATAGTTGCACAATTTGTGACAAATACCAAACACTGAGTTGTAGGTTTGAAAAGAGCTTATCACAGGAAATGAAAATATGCCTAAAGTTATTTTTAAAAATAATGGCAAAAAAACAGTTATTCACAGGAAAACAAAAGCTAAGAAAATCACTGTTATTGAATCCAAATTAATATAAAGAGGCACTAAAAAATAACCTAAAAAATGGAAACACATCAAAATATATGGGCTGTACCTGAAGAACACTTAGAAAGTTGTTTCTGGAGATGCCTGAGTGGCTCAGTCAGTTAAGTGTCTGATGCTTGGTTTGGGCTCAGGTCATGATCTCACGGTTCATGGGTTTAAGCCTGCACTGGGGCTCTGTGCTAACAGCTTGGGATTCTCTCTCTCCCTCTGTCTCTCCCCGCCCTTTTCCTCCCTCCTTCTCTCTCTCTCTCTCTCTCTCTCTCTCTCCCTCTCCCTCTCTCTCTCTCTCCATATAAACTTTAAAAAAAGTAGTTTCTGGCTTTAAGCACATTTATCACAAAAGACAAAGATCTATGATAATACCTACTTCAAGAAGCTACAAAAAGCAAATCTAACACAGTAAAAGTCAAAGCAGAAATGAAACAGAAAATGGAAAAACCATGGGGGGGGGAATGAAATTTCTTTGAAAAGGAGAAATACAATCCTACGTAAAATTTCTCAGACCAAAGAGGAAACATTTCCCAACTCATTCTGTTCCCAATACCAAATCCAGAGAAGACATCACAAAGTGGGGGAAAAAAGAACCATAGACCAATATTCCTCATAAACAAAATTCCTTTAAAAACACTAGCACCAATCTAGCAAGACATTAAAAAGATTACAACACATACCTCTGGAGACATCCCAGAAACGCAAGGATGTTTTAACATTCAAAAATCATACACATTTATCTTCCCAGGAGGGTTTCCAATGACCAGTTGACAGAGAAGATTTTTACAATCAAGTCTGACCCACACATTAGTCAACTCAGTATGCCACTGCAAGCCAGCATGAACTACTGCCTAACTACAGCTCCATTCAGGGACATCCCTGAAGGAACAATGCTAAGAAGAAACCTTCCCTTTGGGTACATCCTACATCCTTTCTGAATGGAAATGGAAGAAACCTAAGGGAAACCACATATAGACTGCCACACAGTGGTAACTGGTTAAGTTGGTTTGTTGGGGCTCAGAAGGTACAAGCCTGGAAGACAAAGACAAGAAAACCGGCAAAAGAGGCATCTGGATGAGCCAGTGGTAATGGCCATGTGAATCTTCGCATGTTAATCTTGGTGATTCATCCTAATGCTTATCATAGGCATCCATCACAGAAATACACAGAAAAACAACCAGATGAAGAGAATTACCCATCCAAACGGTTTCATCCTACCTCTATTCTCTGCCGCACTAGTGTACAGCCAATGACCCAACAACTCCAGCAATGGAACCCAGACACATCCAATAGAAATGCACATACATGTTCATGAAATGATGTGCACTACTTCCCTTAAGTATTTTTTGCAATAGATGAAAACTGGAAAAAAAGGTCATCAAGAGTAGAATGAATAAATTGATACACTATACTAACTATTCATTCAGAAATGAAAATGAATGGGGTTGCCTGGGTGACTCAATTGGTTAAGCATCCAACTCCTGGTTTCAGCTCAGATCATGATTTCGTGGTTCATGTGTTCAAGCCCACATAGCGCTCTGTACCGACAGTGCGAAGCCTTCTTTGGATTCTCTCTCTCCCTCTCTCTCTGCTTCTCCCATTTGCTTGATGTTCTCTCTAAATAAATAAAGTTTTTAAAAAAGAAATGAAAATAAATGAACCATAGCTACACACACAAAAAATGGATAAATCCCATATTTAAAAATTGTGCAAAAAGACACAAAAGCATACTACTGGGGTGCCTGCATGGTTCTGACTCTTGGTTTGGGCTCAGGTCAAAACTTTAAAAAAAAAAAAAAAAAAAAGCATACTATCACTTCCATATATAACCATTAAAAGAAAGAAAACATTATTTCTTGGTTGTTAGCAAAATTAGGTGGTAAAACTATTTTAAAAACACAAAAAGACAGTACTACAAAAGTCAAGGTAGTAGTTCCTTTGGAGAGGAGGGCATAAATATTTGCAAGGACAGAAAAGAGCTTCTAGAGCCTTAGTAATGTTCCATTTTTACCCTGTGTAGCAGTTACATGAGTGTTCTACCAGAAACAAAGCCTATAGCTATATATTTTGGTTCTGTACACTTTTAGGTCTACACTTAAAAATAACAAGGTATAGAGTCATCTAAGTGGCTCAGTTAAGCATCCAACTTCAGCTCAGGTCATGATTTCACAGTTCAATTGATTGAGCCCCACAATGGGCTCTGTGCTGGCAGCTCAGAGCCTGGAGCCTGCTTCGGGTTCTGTGTCTCCATAGCTCTCTGCCCTCTGCCACTCGCGCTCTCTCTCTCTCTCTCTCTCTCAAAAATAAACATTAAAAATGTATTTTTTTAATAACAAGGTTTAGAGGTGCCTGAGTGGCTCAGTCAGTTAAATGTCCAACTGCAACTGAGGTCATAATCCTGCAGTCTGGGAGTTCAAGCCCCACATGGGGCTCTATGCTGATAGCTCAGAGCTTGGAGCCTGCTTCGGATTCTGTCTCCCCCCTCACTATCCCTCTTCCCCTTGCACTCTGCCTCTTGCTCTCTTTCAAAAATAAACATGAAATTTTTTTAAAAACAACAAAGGTTTAAAAATGCATTATACACCTATAACTAATAACATGCATAGAATGATCTGGGCTAAGGATGCTACTTTCCCCACCCTAGGGATCTCCTTTTTCATTTATTTTTTTGAGTCTTGAGGTTTGAAACTTCATTCTCTTTAATTTTGAAATCCCTAAACTAGATATCAGAATTTCGTTACATTTCTCTGTTCTCTAAATACTTTCAAGGAATAGCTTATTGAATTCATAAGCTATACATAAGCTTCATACATGTAATTTTTAAGCTTTACTAAAATATTCAGTTGTCGTAACAGTCACCTTAGTGAATATTCACAAAATTGGGCAACCACTGTCACCATTTAACTTCAGAACATTTTCAGAGCCCCAAAGAGAAACTCCACACCCATGAGTAGTCACTTCCTATATTCCCAACTCCCCTCTGGTCTTGGCAATCAAAACAAAAGTAGGGTGATTGTACGGAGTCAGTTTTACTTGGCTGTACCATGTGGTCTCTAATTTCATTTCTTGTAGGTTTGCCTAACTTCCCTAGCAAATTATACCACATCTTTTAAGAATCAGGCTCACAGTTTATTTTTTTTGGAATATTTTTAATGTGTATTTTTGAGAGATAGACAGAGCACAAGCAGGTGAGGAGGAGAGAGGGAGACACAGAATCTGAAGCAGGCTCCAGGCTCTGAGCTGTCAGCACAAACACCGACAAAGGGCTCCAACACACGGACTGCAAGATCATGACCTGAGCCAAAGTGGGATACTTAACCTACTGAGCCACTCAGGCACCCCATCACAGGTCATATTTTCCAAGTCTTCTTCAAATGGTTCCTCAATCCCAGGAAGTAAGTAAAGCACACTGTCCTCTGTGGTCCTAAAGCCCCTATTATATAACTTTATTACATACCATGTACCACTCCTTGTGGTATGGCTATTAATGGGTTTCCACCACTGTAATGGATTTTAAGAACCAGAATTTGATTCATTTTTGTATCTCCTATACCTAACACAGTGATTTCCAAAATATTTTGATGAATGAATGTACCATACAAAAGACAGTAACAAGATTATACAGGATGAGGATTTAGTACTACAGAGATTTTCAGAGATTATCAGGATCTTCAAGGACACAGGGACAGAAATATGTTATGAAATAGCATTATGATAACATAAGTCAATAACTGATCACTTTGTGATTAATGAAAACTTATAAGAAAACTAAGAAAATATATGAAAACCATTACAGAGTTTACATTAAGATGTTAATGTATCACAGCCAAAGAGGAACATATATTAGAATCTTAAATACTCTTAGTATGGCTATCATAATATAACCTAAGAAAAGTTCTAGAAGTCAAATGTACAAAATAAATATAATGCTGGAGACTCTTGAAAACGTTGAGAATTATATCCAAACTATAGGCCAAATAAAAATATTTGTAATTTTAAAAACTCCAATATTCCTTCAAAAGTAAAAAAAAAAAAAAGAAATTAAAAACTGTTTTGAGAATTAGAAGTACTTTTAAAGAGAAAAATATTGTACCAACTGTTTGAGTAAGGACTAAACTTTGGTTAAAGGAAGTGTTAAAGTGAATTCAATTTTCCATCACTATATGCACAAGGTATGATTCCATTAATGCTGTATTGCCCTTTAAAAGCATACTTATTCAGACTTTAGCAAACTATACTTAGAATATTTTGCCATGAAAACTTTTTTAACTCAAAATACTCCATACACAAAAATAATTTCCCTTGAATGTACACAACCAAAACAAAAGAAGTTTTTAAGTAATAGTAGAGTTAAATACATATTTAAAAGTCAGAAAAAGTTATAGGGGTGCCTGGGTGGCTCATTCATTAAGTGTCCAACTCTTGATTTCAGCTCATGTCATGTCATCACAGTTCATGAGGAGTTCGAGCTCGACACTGGGCTTCACGCTGACAGTGTGGAGCCTGCTTGGGATTCTCTCTGTCCCCCCTCTCTCTGTCCCTCTCCTACTCCCTCTCAAAAGAAATAAATTTAAAAAAAATAAAAGGGGGACCTGGGTGGCTCAGTCAGGTAAGCAACCAACTCTTGTTTTCATCTCAAGTCATGATCTCACAGTTTCTGAGTTCGAGCCCCTCATGGGGCTCTGCACTCTCTGCTTGCTTGCTCGCTCTTGCTCTCTCTCTCTGCCTCCCCTGCTCTTGCTCTTACTCTCTCTCAAAATAAACTTTTAAAAAAAGAAAAGAAAAAGTTATATTAATACAACAAAAAAGTTTAAAAAAATCAGATGCTGATTTTAACCAACTCAGCATCTTCTATAGAAGAGTTTTGAATCAAAGTAATCATACCAGGAAAATACAAATGGATAAATAATTGGTCTTTAAGTTTTTACTTATGAGTGTTTTTATTTCATATCAATACACACAGCCTTGAGTAATGCCTATGTTAATATTTTTTAAAAACCAAATCAATTATCATTTCTCAAGAATACTTTTTTCCATTCTTAGAAAACTTTGACATGAGCTCAAAAAATAACATTTTAATTTATAGGAGTATAGCAAAATTACAAATGAATTTAGGGATGCAATTGGTTAAGCATTCGACTCTTGATCTCAGCTCAGGTCATGATTTCATGGTTCACAAGATTGAGCCCCACACTGGGCTCTGTGCTGACAACATGGAGCCTGCTTGGGATTCTTTCTCTCTTTCCCTTTCTCTGTCCCTTCCCTGATTGGGCATGCACAAGCACTCTCTCTCAAAATAAAGTTAAAAAAAAAAAATTATCAAGTATGTTTCTGAGAAAATTTTTAAACAGAAATAAATTTAAAAAGTAAAATTTAACAATCCTCAACTTTGAAATATTTTAATCTAAAAATTTTAACGTGCTACTGCTTCTCAAATTTTGAATCAACAGTCTGTGCCAACACATAAAAAAACAGCTTCTACTAACTTAAATTCACACAAGTGTTTTAGAAAAGGAAAAAAAAAACATTTTAATATTAACTTATCTGTAAAATCTAATAAAACTTAATCCTAGGAAAATAAAATTCTAAGATGAATATGCTATTTGTTTTTACTTGAGAGTACTCTGAATAACTATGTAACTATACTTCCTCCACATTGTAATTTTACAGTATAGTAAACTAATGTAGAAAAAAATGTAGCTTCATAAAAAAAGAGGAAAATAATGGTTTTAAATTAAGCACTTTTTATCTGAAAAGGAAACTTAATTTTAAGCCTTTCTCTAGTTACTTTCTATATTGGGCTTCTGTCTAATAAAAAAGTCAATTAGGAATTAACTGAAACATAGACTTGTAAAAACATTTTCTACAGTATTTAATAACATAAATGCTAGAAGTAAATTTGTGAAGTTTGTCTATTTCCAAACATAAAATACTGCACCTCAAGACAAATAAATGAAGTTAAAAGAACTCCAAAAAAGTGAAGGGGTATGAGGCCCTTCATGATAAAACTGGTACCAAAAACATCCATTAATACTACTTTATCTTATTCATTTCTTTTTTTAATTAACCAAATCATTAACTTTGCCATATTTCATGGTACCAAAACAACAAAAGCAACCCAGTATTACAATAGTCATAGAAGCTGTATAAAGCAAATTTGTTTTCTAATAGAAGTATTTTTCTAAATTGTACAAAATAATTTGTGAGATCTGGTGAGGTTTGGGGGAAAATGACACAAAAGCATTCAAAGAAATTTGATTACAAAAAGTAAATGTTAATTCTCTAAAATAATCACAAGCCACAGATTAATTTGTAGTGTAAAAATATGAAGCCTCCCTGTACTGAATAAACTTTCAAGATCCCAAACTTAAACTCCTATATATTCCGAAACAACAGCATTTCTTGAAATAACTTCCTATCCTCAAAAAAATGACTAATATCAATACATTCAATATACACGTGCAACGATATACTTGATTGTCCCTACCTAACTCCGGAAATTTCTAAATTTCTCCCAACATTCTCTAAATCACCAAATCTCTAGTTCTTCAAAACTATTTGGTGAACATCAACTCTTAAGTATATTTGCATGATTTTATGGTTCTATCTTGGCACCAAAACAATACTCTAAATTTGCTCAATAAATGTTTACATACAAAATAAACTAATTCACAGTTAAATACACTGACAAAATATCTACCCAACTAAACAATTAACAACCAAAACTATAAAATCAAATTAAAAATAGGTATGACTGCAAAATAAAATGAAAGAAAAATCCCATTGTAGGATTTAAAGACAGGGAAGAATGGGATTAACTCGGACTTCTCATCCATATCCTATTATTAAGTGCCAGTCCTACAAGCACCCGTATTTTTCTGGAAATACAGTTCTGTCGCACTAACTCTCTATGTACTTTCCATGACTGCAGTGATGACCCTAACAAAATAGCAACTGAAACAAAGGCTTCAGTGAGGAAAGACACCCGAAAAATATAAATAATGGTAAAATATTATCTAATGACTGTGGAAACACAAGCAAAGAGTGGTTTATCAAATAAAATGTTAACAATACTTTGGGAGTGAGCTACATTTCCTAAATAATCTTTCTACAAACAAAGCATCACAATTTCTGGTCACACAGAGTTTCTGTAACAGTCTAATCATGGTCTCCTAGGGAAATAATCTGAACAACCTAGATGCCTTGAAGACAGCTTTAATATTAGAAATCATCATATGCTTACCACTTTTATTATATATTTGGAGCATCTACAACACAACAGTAATTATTGGGTATCCTATATATTATTTGTTACTAAACTGATATATAGAAGATCTGAGGTTTCATCTCCCTTCACTGAAACACAGCAAAAAATAATAATAATTAGTATGCTGTAATACAATTTTCCAAGCATTATGGGTTTCATTCATAGGCAAGATTTGATTTTGAAAATACCTTCTATGAGCAGAATTTCTTTTTTACTTTACAATTCCTAAAAGTCACAATTGAAAAAGATAGAGGAGGAATGAAATATGGCATAAGCAGATCACACATATACTATAACATGTACATATAATAGTACGTATAACCACTGAAAATATCTTTTCTTAAACAATTACTAATATATACCCATTTTGGAGAAAATACATATAGTCTGTTTTACTATTTATTTAGAACTATAATTATCTCAATCATAAATCCTATCTTCCAAATAGAAATTTAACCATTAATCTAATCATTGTACTGTAAATATGTGTGTGCATATATATACACTGTCCTAAATATTTCAATTTCTTGCAGAGCAGCACCAGAAATTTTTGAAGTTCCAATTTTACAAAAGATTTTCAAACCAAATACATTAGCTTTACTGGGATGGCTGATATTTCTAAAATTTGTGAGCACTCACTCTGTACCAGATACCAGTGAAAAGGTTTTTTACACGTTTTAACTTATTTAATGCTCACAAGTAGTCAACGGCTTAGTTATTAATCTCCGTATTCCAGATGAAAAAAACTGAGGCACAGCCATATTAAAAAGCTTACCTACAGTTTCAGTTAAAAAGGGATGAAGCAGGAATTCAAACTCAAGGAGCAAGAGGCCTCACTGACCTTTTAAATACCCTACTACATCCAATGCAAGTGACTTATTAAGTATGTATTACTTACAAGTCCCATATTTTCAAAATCCGGTCTAACATTTTACATGCTTGTCAGCCATTCCCCCTGGATGTCTAGGTGTGTTATTTCAAATGTAATAAAATACGTCAGACAAAATTCTACTCTAAAGTTGGGTTGCCATTCCAGATTTCTTTCAAAGGTGTTCTCCAGTTAAATAAGGAATTGTAGGAAGGTATATCAACATCAAGCACTCCCTCATTACCAAAGAGTGACTAGATAGTTCATGAGCTTTTTAAAGGGTTGTTACATTCTTTAGTTCCCATAATTATCTATTCAATGACTTCCAGGGAAAAACAAAGCAAGCAACAACAAAAACCTGCAAAAACATCCTGGGAAAAGACCAGTAACTTAAGAAAACAATCTGCCAATAAAAACAACTAGAGTATTTTAATACTGATACGTTACAGCAGGGTGAAACTAGGGGAAAGTTAAGCCTATTTTCTAAACAGAAGAGGCAGCAACTTCTATAATTAAAACAATACCTGGTCAAGGTAAAATAACTATATTATACTTCAAGGCCATTTTTAACACCACACCATTTTTACTATATTTACTTCATGTTAAGTTTAACAAAGAATTGCTGTAGCTCATTATAGTCTGGCCTCCAACTACAGGAGGAATAGATTTTAAGAGTTTTCACAAAGTCCAGAATTATTTTCTCTCACAAAATAATTCAGAAAGTTATCCATAATGGTCTCTAAAACAGTGGTTCTCATCCTTCCCTGTACATTACAATCACCCAGGGAGCTTTAAAGTCCTAACAGTGAGGTGGTAGCCTGACCGATTAAAACAATCTCTAAACAGGAAACCCAAGTATCAGAATTTTTTAAAGTTTTCTTTCTTAATGTCATGAAAAGCTTCCTTAACAGGCAAGAGTTTCAAATATCGGTAACTTCAACCAAAAAGAACTAAAACCATTTTGCCCAGAACCAGAGCACGTGCAGGCAGTAATAACAAACAGCAGTGTCTACTATACTACTGCTGTTGAACAACCTTGAAACTATGGTTCTTGTATTTGTCTCACTCAAAATTATGATTTTTCCCCTAAATGAAGCTTTTTTACTTTTTAATTTAATATTTGCTTCTTTAACTGTTTTTATAATAGCTACTTTTACTTAATTCACTTATTAGTTCACTCTGTACTAGGAATGCAGGAGGTGGGATGGAGATGGGGGCCAAGAGTGGGTTATAAAAGTGCCAAAACGTATGGGCTGATGGTCAAAAGCTTACAGAAAACTCTTACTCAAATATCTAACTCCTTTTCAAAAGGCAGTATAAGTAATTAATAAAAGACTTTGGGTCATCAGAATTGCTAGCAAGCAAGGAATGGAGATTTTTCTCTTTAGATCCACTGACAATTTAATTTCCCTGAGCCTCATCCATAAAATAGTATAATAATGGGGGGAGGGGTGCTTCTTCCCATTCCTGGGATTCCCTTCTATGTATGATTGAGGTACTCTCCTAGCCTAATACTCTGGTTTGTTTACTCCCTTACTTAAACACTCGGAGGAGGGTCAATCTGGTCCATTTAGAAGGACAACGGTATAGGTCAGTTTAGCCTCTTCCTCCTCCTCCGTCCCTTTTTTGGAGAAACATGACTCAATCTAAGCTTTATATGGGTAGGCCCCCAAAACGGAGAAATTCTCCTCTGTACCTGTGCAGAAAGTCTGAATTATTGACTTTTGGTAAACCCCTTTCCCACGTTCATCAGTATTGGTTTTGGGTGTTGTTTTTGTTTGTTTTTTTAATTTTATTTTTTGAGAGACCGAATACCAGCAGGGGAGGAGAGGGGGAGACTCAGAATCCAAAGTAGGCTCTAGGCTCTGAGCTGTCAGGACAGAGCCCAATGCAGCACTCAAACTCACGAATCACAAGATCATGACCTGAGCCAAAGTCAGAAGCTCAACCAACTGAGCTACCCAGGTGCCCCGTGTTGTTGTTGTTTTTAATTAATGTGATATTTTGCTTACCAATGTTTTTTCTCCTTGTTCCTCTCTAAAGTGGTTTAATATTCAGGCAAAGAAATGGGTATTAGTTATTGGACTCCATTTAAACCTTAACATCCACCTACTTCACAGAGTTTGGTAAACTTTAAAAGACATAATACATATAAAAATCTTAACACAGTACCTAGAACATAGTAAAGCACTCTAGCATAACTGCTAATTCAATATCAAAATACTCAAAAATAAGAGGACCAATTTTAAAGCATTTATCAATTCATTATACAACACCTCAATATAAATTCAAATGAAATACTCCTTCTAAAATAGATCAATAAAAATAAGATTCCCCCGCCCTCACTGAAAGAATATAGATCCCTCCAATCACTGAAAGAATGTAACCAGCAATAATACTAATGACAACATGGAATAATAGATTTATAGTCAGAACATTTATTAAAGCAGGAAACATTTATAGCCTATGAAATCCTCAGTAACTAATGCATACAGAAACTGAAATATAATGTGCATAAGCAAAATCAAATAACATAAAATATTAAAATTTATTATAGAATCAGTTGGACATCTAAAAATTTAAGAGGAAATATGTTCAAGTCAGTTTATACTATAAATTTAACTGTATTAGCAATATGCTAAAAGCACACTCAAAAAATCTAAAGAAAGATATATTTCATCCAATAAACACATAACAGAAAATTGGTTCTTCAAAATGAGCCCAGGAACTCACTAATAGCAAGATTAACCAGAGATCTATGGCCCTTTAGTTTTGTGAAACCCTTGAAACTATCTGTAAAATGTCACATATATGTACATGCATATATGGTTAAAAATTCTCTCCACTTTCATTACATTCTCAAAGGTTACCATTCAAAAAAGGAAAATATCATCAAGTATCATTTTATAAATAATCACTCCCAGTTTACCATTTATTCAGACTGTCTAGTGAGTTTCTTGCACTATGATTTTTTCAATTTGGATAATCTTAGCATATAATAAACTTTTAAGGAATCTAAAACAATATACAAAAAAATAAGCTACTTTTTAAAAAAAATAGGTACCTACCTTTTAAGTGTTCCTCGGACATAATTTTTTCATTAACATGCAGTGTTTTTATCCTTGTTCTCAAATCCATTGTGTTATTTTCCTGTGTTTCTTCAGCTGGTAGTTTTTCAAAAATGCTTTCAATGAAATTGGAGTTATTCTTCAAGTCATTCAGTAGTTCCCAAAATGAAACTGCTGTACATGTATCAAATGTGACAGTACTTTGGGGATTAAGTTTTCCAATGTCAGCCTTCTTACTCAGAGTTAAATTTCTAGAATATAATCTTGTATTGATATTGCTTTTCCTTAAGAGGGTCTTATAGACCTCTTTCTTCTTTACAGTTTTCTCTTTTAGTTTTTGTTTCTCAGTGTGTATGCAACTTGCATTTTCTCCTTTGTAACAATTTTGATCTAATAATGGGAAAATAGGCTTACTCTGTAATTGATACTGGATTTCAGTAGATCCAGTAGTACTAACTCCATCATTAAGATGATCTGAATCTTTAGAATATATTGCAAGACCAGATACAACCAACATATCTGCCAAATTGTTTTTCTCATGAATGACATCTACTTCCAGTTTTGTTTGAAAATCAGACTTCTTCAACTGAAAAACTAAGCCTGGTTTACTCAGCAAATCTTGAAAAAAACTTTTGGCTTCTTCATTCCAATGTTTCCCCTTAGCAGGTAAGATACCATCTAAGATACAAGGATAACTTAACCTTGGTAAATTCAAAAGTTCCACAGGAACAACTTTCAGATTTTTTGTATCCGAATAAGGTATGTAAACAGAAAATCCATAGTCGATCAATACAAGTAGTAAAGACTGATTAGACACCTCAGAAATTTCTACTCTGTTCCACTGATCTTCCAATTCATATTTGAACAAACAACTAGCACCAGGAATTATGCACTCTTGAGGCATTGTTTGTAAGTTTTCTGGTAGATCAGAAAGCAACACAAAGAGAGATTTCATTGTGTCAAAGAAATCTTCTAACTGAACACAGAAATCTGATGGATCAGAAATAGCAGTGACAATACCAGAATATTGCTTTCCATTTTGGAGTGGGGCCCAAGTATAGGATCTTACTGCACATGATACAGGAGTCTTAGATCCCATATTAAAAATGGTTTCTGAAGACCTAAGTTTGTTTTCAACATGAACTGTATTCAGATTTAAGTATTCCAAAAGTAACAGGCCATCTACCAAAATGTCTACTTCCCACACAGAGTCTAAACATTTCAAGAAAAGAATATTTATTTCTAGATGAGCAAATAAACACACAATAGACTCAAATGACCGTTTTCTAAAATTTTCAAACCAAATCCATTTACAAGGCACAGCTTGTCTTGGAATATTTCTCATTTCATTACTAAGCACCTTGGTATTATCTAAAGGGACTATTTCATACCTACCACAATCTACTAAAAAAACAAGCACTTTCTCATCAACACACTTCTTTTCTACTTTTGATCGATACCATTTCAAGGTTTTTTTAGATTTTGCCAAGCACTCTAAGCCTTTTTCAATATTTTCCATTGATAAAGAAGGGTTTTTTACTTCCTTAGTAATTAATACTGATAAATCTGATAAGGTTTTTTTATTTTTTGTTAAGTTCACATAAAATGTCTCATTTTTTGAGACATAAAGTATTTCAGCCTTTTCCAATTGTCCAGGTTTTAACTCTTCAAAAGGAATGTCACCCAGCTGTTGGTAGGCTGGTTGAAGGATTATAGACCCTTGGTATTCATTTGATCTTCGTTTCTTCATTTCGTTATCCTCACCAGAACTCGCCTTTTGAGAGACAACCGCCGGCATCTGCACTACTGTTTTCTGTAGTTTTGAACATGCTGTCCACTTCAGTAGTTCATTAATAACACATGTTCCATTGCAAGTAATATTTACTTCCCATTTCTGCTCATGCTTTTTCAAAAATTCACATGCAACTGTTTTGTTACTTACTCTTGATGCAAAATAATCCACAGTTTCACTGTCCCATATTTCATCAGGCTCATTCCACTTGACTCCACTAAGAAAAGAATGGATTCCTAGGCGAGGAATTGTTAAGAATTCCCTCTGAAATTCATAAATTTTTGATGTGCTTATCACCGCAGTGTTACCATAGTCAATAAATTCCACTTCGAAAGAATTTCCTGGCAAACTTTTCTTAATGACTGCTCTGTAAATGGCATGGTCACCAGAGTATTCTGCAACTACAAGGTCTCCCACCACAGGCTTAACAAATTTTCTCTCTTTCACTATTTTTGTTCTTCTTTCATTTAGAGCATCTGTGAGTCTGATGATTACATTTTCATTTTCCACAAGCTGAATATGGAAACTTGCTGGATTACTGATATTAGAAATATATCCTTTAACTTTGGCATTCAAGGAAATTTTAGGTTGAGGAAGATCTTTGATCTGTGGTCTAGTAAGACTATATGGGTTTTGAGAGGCTGCTTTATTTAATTCTTGGATGAAAGATGGTGATACAATCCTTACTGATTTTTGGCCCACATCATTTTCATCAAGAGTATGTGCAGATCCAGGGACAATTTTTACACCTTTATTTTTGAATCCATCACTCAAAGACTTCACTTTGCTTTTTGATACAGATTCAATTTTATAACAAGCTGACTGTTTCAAAAGCTTGGCATGTGTACTTCTGGGATTCATTAACTGATCTGTTTTGCTTTGAGAACATGTTACTAGATTAATTTTATTTATATTATGAGGATAATGGTTTTCTATTTTGCCTTTCAAAGAAGTAGTAAGTCTCTTATTTATTTTATGACTCTTTTCCACACACGGTGCTAGATCACAATGTTTTTTTCTGTAAGCATGAAGCAACATTTTAATTTTCTGATTTATATGTTGATATCCATCATATAATTCTACACCAAGCTGGCCATCTGGCTCCCTGGACAATATTATTGCTCTTAACGGTTTTCCCAAAAAATTATCTTTAAACCAGCTACTGATTTCTGCTGGAATATCTACATCTCTAAGATTCGACAAAAAACACTTAATGGCTTGCATAGGTGTAAACAGCAACTCTGGAAACTGATCTGAAATAGCTCTCAATGTACTTTCTTCTACTAATTGCTTATTTCCAAAGTCCACAAAATAGACCAGAAAGTCAGTTAATGAGTCTGTTGGCACTGCTAAAGCTCGATAAAAGAGACCATCCTCTGCATACTTAGATATGCACAATCTCATTCTACTAGAGTCATATTTTGGACAATATCTGAGGTTAATAATCTCTGTGATTTTTGTTTCTATCACCTCCAGGTCTTTATTATTTCTACTAAGGTGGCAATAAAACTTTTTAGGACTATATATGTGAGACATGTATATTTCTTCCTCACTTCCAATTTTTATGTTAAAGGAAGAATAATAGTAACTGTATAGACTAACTGAAGATGGAAATGGCTTTGATAATGTAGTATACTGTGCAGAGCCATGATTCATAAGAAATTCTTTTGCACTAGTAAGTGGAGATTGTAAATCCACTAAGTTACATAAAGAGTTTGGATATGTAAGAACTAAGGCATAAATGACACAAGTCAATAATCCTTTAGATGAAGAAATAAAATTCCCAAAGTCTCTGCATGCTTCTCTTGTCCAACTGAATGATTTACAACTAATGGGTTCAACTAAATGATTAAGACTACATCTGAAGGCTTGGCCTTCTAACAAAAGAAAATGTGGGTTAATAGCACAAGTATCTTTAACTAAAACTCTTTCCTGGTAACCATAATCAACAAATACTATGTCAAGTTCTTTTTGTGATACTTGAGTCAAAACAGCAGCTCTATACCACTTCCCATCTTTGGAATACTTAGCAACACAAGCAATCTGCCCAATCTGATAAGGATCTGAATGAATGCTATAATAATTCTGAATTTGTTCCATTAGTAATTTTAGGTCTCCTAACTTACATTGAAGCTGGCATGAGAAGTCACCTGGGCCATAATAAGAAGAACACTTTACTTCAAGGACTGTTCCTGGTTTAAATATATATTCTTTATAAGGTCGTGGTGACTCAGGTGCCACAGATGAGGTGAAAGGATTTTTTAAATCTGAGACATTAACAGCTGGGGTTTTCACCAAACACAAGTTACTTTCTTTTAGTTTATTTGAATGGTACTTTTTAGGTATAGGGCCTCTAAGAAGGGCAGATAAGACTTTAATATTAATTTTGTTTTTAGATTTTAAATTTAACACTGAATTTCCACTTGCAGATTTGGGATAACACTCTGGTTCTACTTCCCAATATTCTGCAAATCCAGCTTGTAACATAAGAGAGACAACATCAATATTTTCTGAGGCTTCAATACTCTGAATATTTACAATGTACTTGTGATCTTTTTTTGCTAGAACTTGCAGCAAAATTGCTTTGTTCAAAACAATTTTTTTAAAATAGTCAATTGCTGCCTTCACCCATATATCTTCAATAGGAAATATATGTGCAAGTGAACAGCACATGGCTAAGGCAGGCAACTCACAAAACTCTGGAAGCAAAACTTTTACATCAAAAAATGGTATGGAATCAGTATTTCCATAATCTAAAAAATAAACGTTAATCTTATAGCCATTAATTTCAGTGATGACAGCTCTGTAAAAATGTCTATCCTTGCTGTATCTAGCACAACAAAATAATCCAGGTTCTGGATTTCTTAGAATCAGTTCATTGTTTTCACAAAAATCATAAAATTTATTTATATTTTTCATTATATCCTGAAGTTCATTCTGATGTTCATTAGTACGTACCCAGAAATTTGATGGGTTTAATACATATACTACAAAAGCTATATAGGCAGCCTCTATGTCCATCTCTACAGTTTTAGTAGGAACACTTACTTTCAAAGAGTTTTTGTTTATATAATCTATTGACAGTTCAGGATTTCCAATAAAATGCTCAACTGCAAAGCTGTTTACATCAGAAACACCAGTCTCTTTAAACATACTAGAGATTTTTGATTCAGATACTGGACAGAGTACTTGTGTGCCTACGGTCTTCAACAGACACTTAGAACTAATTGTAGACTCCTGAGTTTGTAGTGTTACATAATACAAATGTTCATCTTTATTGAACCAATCGATGTGTGCATATACTATCTGTCCTAGCAAGGCTTGTTTAAATATAGTCAGTTGAGATTTTCTGGCATCTCTATCTGGACTATGTAAATATGTCAGAGAACACGGAAATGAAAATAATGGTACTAAAATAAAATCCTGTTTAAGTTTCTTTACGTGAATTGAAGGTATAGCCTCACTACTGCCATAATCCATGAACCAAATTTTCACCTGATTATTGGGCAAGAGCTGCTGAAGAATTCCTCTGTACCACTGTCCATTTCTTCTTTTGGCAACACAAAGTAATCCAAAGTTATCACATGTAGGACTACTTTCTTGACTGATAGCATCATAATGCAAAGTCATACACACCGTTAAGTTTTCTAACTCTGGAATCCATTTAATTAGTTGACAATAAAATTTACATGGGCTCAATGCAGAGGATACCTTTATACTTTCAACCCTGCCTACTGACAAAGATGGCTGCAAATTATCCAGAATGTGTTGAATATCAAGTGAAGTAGCATTCTTACTTAACAATAATTCAGATCTTTTATGTTGTAATAAATCTGGCATTTCTTGTGGGAATTCTTTTAACATTTCCACAATAAGACGAAATGAATCCCCGTCAATAAGTCTGCCTAACTGTAACTCAAGAACCTGGGATATAATTTTTGGCACTTCTAGAAGAGTCCTTTGAAGAGGCAACACAGCTTGTACACAACCTTTCACTCGTAGTCCAACTAATGACTTGAAATAATTCAAAGCTTTAGGAGGCCATCTTTCCCCATTTGGTAGTATGTTGGCAAAAATACCAAATATTACCCGTGGCGGTAGCTCAAATAAGTTGCCACAGGCTGAAGCAACCTGTGTACTATCAACTCTTAGTTCTTTTCCATGATCTATCAGGAGCACTGTATATAGTTCATTTTTCTTTTCCACGACTCTTCCTCTTTGCCATTCTCCAGATACTCTTTCTTTCACCAAACAAAATTCATCAATGTCCACACTATTTTTTACTTTTGGAATATGCTGCATTTCCCTCTGTAATATGTGGTAGTCAAACTCACATTCAATATTATTTCTGCCTTGAAATCTCACTAGAATGTCCTTGGGAAAACATTCTATATGTGATATTGTCAGATCCGTGTCTGAAAACATTGGTAACAGAGATGTGGAATCCATTTTCTAAAAAGCAAATAATAAGTACTAATTAGCTTCTGAATACGCAACTGTCACAATTAAATTTGCCATATAGATATCTGAAACTAGCCTTCTGTAAATTTGGTATGTAAACATAAACCTTAAAATTCATTATATGCCTGTATATCACACTGAACATGTTGGTTAAAAAAAATTCACTGGACAAGATGGGAGAGATAAACAAAATATAACTTCACTGCCTTCCATTTTTAAAAATACTTCTATTGAATTAATGAAGAAAACATGAAAAACAGGAAGTATATATGATGACTGGAAAAAAGAGGAGTTCAATCTTCATTTTCTAGAAACTTACAAGTTTCTACTAGATATTGGACAGATGTGGGGTAATAGAAGGAAGTCAAATAAAGTCCACTGGAGACCTCCTTCTACTCCTGTTAGAAAACTACTTTCCCTCATTGCAGACTTCTCACAACACAGAACTCAAAAGGGTGAATGCTAGGAGTAAGGGCAGATAGTGAACCCACAAGAGACAGAATGTTTGCACTCCCCATTCTGTCAATTAGTAACTTTTGGACCCTATCAGCATCATTATACAACTCCCGAATACATCTTTGATGGAGAGCAATAGGCTAAGTCACAGACACCATTAAGGAAAGCCAGGCCTGTAAAGACCCTAAGGCAGGTTAGGTAAATTCAGACCCTGTCCCTGACATGCCTGGCCACAAAAAATATGGAAGGAAAAGAAATCTTTAGCACAGAGGCAAAGCTGTAACTATGGCTTCAGCTAACTTTCTCTAGATTGACAGGATTCTAAAAATAGTAAAACAAATATTTATGTATAAAATATTCCCCAAATTCAGGCAAGAACCGACATTGATTGTGATAGGTCACACAGCTAAGCTCAACTTCTACTTGACTTGGAGTTAACACTTCGCAACTATCAGTTTCTTTCCATGAGAAAAACACTGGACTTAAAAAGAGAGCAAGAAAACCACTTAAAAGAAACCAAGGAAATGCTCCCTTAAGGAATAAATATGTTGAAGGAAACAGAAAAAATTTCCTTTTCAAAAGTCTGATTTCTGTTTGCAAGAGGTCAAAAGAGAGCACTACACTTTTTTTTATAGGACTAAGTGGTCATTAAGATGCAACAACTGCGGTTACGAAGAAATACACGTAAGAAATTTAAAACTGCAATGAGGAAAGTCAACACAAAATAAAGATAAATGAGGGGTGCCTGGGTGGCTCAGTCGGTTAAGTGTCTGACTCTGGCTCAGGTCATGATCTCCTGGCCCTGCGTCAGGCTTTGTGCGTACAGCCAGTGCAGAGCCTGGAGGCTGTTTCAGATTCTCTCTCTCTCTCTCTCTCTCTCTCTCTCTCTCTGACCCTCCCCTGCTCATGCTGTCTCTCTCTCAGAAATAAACGAAAACATTAAAAAAAATCAAAATAAAGATAAATGAAATTTTGAGAGAATACCCGAAAACTCAGAGGAAAAAATAAGAACATGAAAGAAAAACATAGGACAAAAATATAAAATCTTATCCAAATATAAACATGATCTCGAAGATAAACAGAACAAAAGCCCTTTCTAAGCCTTAAAACCCAAGTCCAAAAATTGAAACAGGCCACTGTAAGGCTAGAGAAAGAGTTAAGATTTAGGGACATCTGGGTGCGAATTATGGTTTTTATTTCCTCCTAATTAATTTGGTGGTAATCACTGTCTGATCTATAGATTACAGCCTATGCTTATTTGATCCTGATGTCTGTAGGAATAAAGAATCAATGGACAAGACGCTTAAGACTTGCATTAGAATAAACCAATAACAAGAATAAACTTGTCTTCAGGACAAGAAAGACCTTAAACCACCATTATTTAAAGTCAGAGGCCCATACCCAATTCCCAGACTTAGGTCAATTTACAGGTGCTCAAGAAAGGATCCTGTACTAGAACACCAGAACACTCTTCCTGGCATTCACCTAAAAGCTGTTGTGACCACACCCATCAGAGAAAATAGGAAAAGGAAAAAAAAATACTTGTCTTTCAGGAAACATACCACTCTTTAGGTATAAGAAGCAGATTTGGTCAGGATGCCTTCATTAAATGAAGGGGTATATACAATATATGCCAAAGAAAACCCAAACACACAAAGTTGAATAGAATTAACTATTGGAAGCCTAAACCTCCCTCAAACAATACAAATGGCCTCATGTGGAGTTTCACAGCAGAAGGGAGGAAAAAAAATCTGAGCCTGGTTTGCATATGCTCTCACCTAATGCCAGGAACATCTAGAAACAGATTGCTGAAGCACCTGGGGAGGCCTTGCCTGAGAAACAAAATGAAATAGTCATAGTTGACAAAACTAACAGCACATCTACTCTGCCTGGTCATAAGAATCTATGCTAATTCTGCAGGATGATTAGTAATTGTGCAGGACAAAGACAGGATTTATTAAAAAGAAATCTCAAGGGGAAAAAGGTGTTTGGGCCCCCAAGAATTGACACGTAAATTCGTAGGTCCTGTGTGATGGTCACCAAAGAGCACTACTTTGGAAGAGACTCTTGATCAGGTAGACAGAATAACGTGGGGGGGGGGGGGGGGGGGGG